>NC_081552.1:13012025-13312025 GCF_963082655.1 Stomoxys calcitrans | reverse complement strand
ATATTTTCACAGCGTATTTGCATTTGCAACTCTGCAATGGTGGTATTTATACCCAAGCCCAGCAAGGCAAGTTATACCACATCAAAGGGCTACATACCTTAAAGCCTTACTTCCGTTCTACTCAAAACCATGGAACGAACGAACTGCTCAAATACAAATAGCATGCCTATGTCAAGGGAAGGTCGGTGGAGACTGCCCGGTACGAGGTTGTGCATAAAAAAAGTCATTTGATCCCGTCTGCTACGTCGACGTTGTTATAATACTTCTAAAGGGAAATGATCTGAATCAGCTTGCACAGCTGTAAGGTAGTAACCAGTCTTGGAAACTCAGCCTCAGGTCGTCCGGGTAGAAGTGTTGCTAAGGTGGCCGGATTACCGCTTACACGGCCTGGTTTGTCACTACGGTGGTATCATAATGATCTAAAAATAGTCTTAATGAGTCTGTAGACTGGCTAACCTTTCAGTCTTGTAGTTCCTAGTTTGTGGCCTGGCACCCATAACAAGTGATTCCTAAACAACTCAACGATCCCGTTAGCAAATCTGCGACTGTCAATTGCGGCTTTTGAATAGAGAAATACTTTCTATCTAGTTGGATCATACCAGCTGAATCGGTCTCGCTGCGCCTTTTTTAGACGTATGGAACGAAAATTTGCCAAAGTACTGAGAAACGAGAAGTTTCTTTATGAATAGCGTCTAAGTGGTAGAGTTATTGCTATTCCGAGGGGAAGCAAGAGCCTTTGGTCATTCGTAAAAAGAGTAAAGGGCAACCCATCGGCAATCTCAACTCATGTTATTCACTGATCCGGTTGATAAGGCTAATCTACTGGCTGAAATGTTAAAGGGAGATTCTTTTCCGCCGTTTGGCAATAAACCACAACCCGTGACTGAAAGTGTATCCAGTGCGATGCCTCAGATATTCTTGCCAACATGTGGAGATGTGGAGGGTCCTGGCGGATCTCGATGTTAATAAATCTCCGGGTTCGAGCCGGAGTTTTCCCGGCACGTTCGAAGGTTGCGAACGTTCAGCCCATCCCACAAATAGAATAAAGTGAACATCCCTGTGAACTACCTGCCAATTGCGATATGCTCCGCGCTCTAGAGTATGGTTAACCATCATCTTATGAGCTTTTTAGAGTCCTACAGGCTTCTTAGTAGAGCTGGAAAAAATATCCATGGCACCAGCGATATTTTATTTTTTGTCTGAACATCGATTGATATTTGTCATATCGGATTTAATAAAATCGGATGGATGAAAATTGCTCCCTCTATGGGCTCAACAAGTAAAATCAGGAGGATAAACAAGTTAAACCGTGCCAAGTTCAGCAGGGCAGAATCTTGGGAATCCACCACCACAGATTCTCATAAAAATTTTTACAAAATAAATTTAATAGAGGGGCATTATTTTATTCTACATATCAAACTTCAGTCAAACCAGCTAAATTAAAGCTCTAGGATCTGAACAAGGATGATCGAGAAACCGGTTTATGTGGGAGCTATATCAGGCTATAGACTGATTTGGACCGTATTTGGCACAGTTGTTGAAGGTAATAACAGAACACGTCATGCTAATTTTCAGTCAATTCGCAATAAATTGCGGCTTCCAGGGGCTAAAGAAGACAAATCGCGAGATCGTGGCATATGAGAGCTTTATGTACCGATTCGAACCGTACTTGGAGCAGTTGTTGGAAGTTATAACAGAACACCACATTCAAATTTTCAACCAAATCGGACAAAAATTGCGGCATGTAAGGGCTTCAGAAGTCAAATCGGGAGATCGGTTTATATGAGATCTATATCAAGTTATAGAACAATTCGGACCGTACTTGGCGCAGTACGGCCCGGCCGAACTCAGCACGCTTTTACTTGTTTCTTCTTCAAATGGTGGAACTTTGCCGATAGTATCTATAGGAGAAATATCAATCGATATTCGGCCAAAAACTAAAATGTCGATAGTGTCATCGATATTTTGCCACCTCTTGCTGAATACCATAAATGTTCGAGCCATATGGTAGCTATATATAAATATACTCTGTTCCGAACTATATTCGGTTTGGATGTCGAAAGGCCTAATGCAACTTTCTGTTTAAAAGCTCAGCGAAATTGGATAATAAATGCGCCTGTTATGACTTTAAGGCCCTATATTAGGTTAGGTTAGGTTGAATGGATTGCCCACCAAAGGTGAGTTCACTCGGTGGCCAGTTTGGCCCACTGTAGTACCCTAGAGAGTGAAAGGGAAGAAAAAGAAAATGTGAGACCTTGTACTCGAGGTTATACACGAATAAAAGAAAAAAACCGAAGGAGTAAAGAAACACGAGCTCGTGGTGAAGAACCGCCAGTCTCTATGCAAGCACGTATCTGCTTACGCCGGAGCTTGGAACCAGCTATATTTTCATGCCAGGCCAAAGGGGGTCAAGGCCACTGATGCAGGTCGAAAGAAAATCCAGAGCTTTCTTATTGCCGCATCCGATGACCTTGGCGCCCTTCTTCCACTTGGCGCACCATCGCCTTTTCCAATGGCTTCCGATAGAGCTCGGAGAATCTTCTCTTCGACTAATAACCATCTCTCAGTGGATAGCTGGCCTTCAGGACTGCTCTGGTCCAGGATATCCGGTGATGACAAGCTGGCCAATTTCTTGGCCTGTGCATCGCCAGATCGCTGCCATTTGTTCCCTAGATTGGGATTGCCATTTGAGTGACATACCCTTGTCGGGAGGACACTCTCCTAACCACCCTTCCTGGCTCTAGCGGCAGGATAAACGAAAGGCCTCGGCTTAACAGTTTTGCCCATTTCTGGGTCTGGTATTATGCACGGGGTGCTTCCACTAGCGGTCTCGGTATTGTTTGTAGCGTATGTGATATTTCCAGTAGTAGTGTTTGCGTCGGTGTCAGTTCCGGTCTCGTCCGATGTAGCAGAGGAACATATGCTTGCGCATCAAACGCTTGTCACTGATCGTCAGAATGGATGGCTCTAGACCCTCCATCTTCCTCAGATACCGTAACGAGCCTATGTAGCCTTCTTCCCGTTTCTGTTCGTCCGTCTTCTGTACTTTCCGCCTGCCCCCTGCGAGGTTCCCGCCACTGCACCAGGAGTTGAGGTTCCGGCTGCTGTCGGCTCTGAGGAGATCATCTGGACGTCCTCTTCATCCGTTTTATAAAGCTGGATTGCTCCAACTCTCGAGAATCCGACGCAGGAATCATCGCAAGGGGGCAGATCAATGCTGTCTTGTCGGGTTAGTATACTGTGTGTAGAGTTTGGGTAAAGTGTATGTTGTGTATAACATGATGGTGGGACCTGCAGATATTGCATCCCTGCTGAACCTGTGGGTTGGGGTGGACTCACGTTACTGGACCGCTGACCACCTGCAGAGTTACTCTTCATAATATTGTCGCATTTTTGGGATAACTTTTAGTTCAGGTTGAATCCGAAGTCACCGCATTCGCCTAGGAAACCATGGCGTCATTGGGCATTATGATTTCCCAGGTGAATGCACCGACCTTAGATTCAACCCTTAAGCCTCCGCATCGCGACAAGATTGTTACCCCGCGCGGGGAGATCCTAATTATAAGATTCTAATCTATCTAAATATAATAGGATGTGGACCGTGTTTGGCGAAGATATCAAGAACTCCAATCGAACTCACTGCCCCAGATATCGAAAGGGACAGAGTCATTACTGTTCCAAAGTTCAGTGAAATCGGTAAGTAGTTAAGGCTTTTAAGGCCTTTAAGACCCTTAATTGCCAGATCGGTCTATCTGGCGGCGGTATACATATCCGTATTCCATTTTCGATTCGGATATGGGGAAACTTAATATAACTCTCTGTTTTAAAATTCAGGGAAATCGCTTAACAAATGCGACTATTCTGGCCTTAACACCCTTTACCGGGATATTGGTCTATATGCAGCTATACCTAAATATAATCCGCTGAGGATCAAGGAGGAGGAGGAAGGATTTCGGGAAGCTTAGGAAACCACAATATTTCAGATGTCAGCAAAATAGGATAATAAATGCGGCTTTTGTGGGCTCAAGACTCTATGTCGGTAGAATGATCTATATGCCTCCTATATCTATATATATAGTCCGGTATGACCCGTCCAAAAACATAACCAGCGTTTTGAAAAAATACATCAATGTACAAAATCAAACAATTCAGCTAAATTTCGTCACTTTTTTGAAGGCTGTAGCGTGATTACAACTGACAGATGGTCAGACGAACGGACAGACACACGTACATCGTACAGATATATACATACTTTGTAGGGTCAGAGATTGATATCTTGATGTGTTGCAATAAACGAAATAATTATACCACCTATCCTATGATAGTAGGTCGTAAAATATTTGTGCAAAGTTTCGGCATCGGACAATCCTCATTTTTAAAGGGACAGACTGACAAACAGACAGCTGGAGAAGTAGATGGACAGGGTGGATACATTTTTGGTGATAGTGAAAACCCTAATCCACAACAAGAAAGTATGCGTCGTGTTTCCGAGTTTTAACGACCAAGCTAGAAGTTTTATTGCTACAAGATCAAAAAACTGAACTGAAGCTCGATTTTAACTTTAGATCCATGCATAGTTAGACAAAATTTCGAATAACAATTGTGTTCTCTAAAGGCGCACGAAGTCAAAATCCGAGATCTGATTATATGGGACCTATATCAGGTTATGAACCGATTTGAACCATACTATATAATTGTTTACGTCTCTCTATCAGACCTAGGGACGAGAGAGGGGAATATAAGAGGAGCAAAGGGAGTAAATTTTTAGGGGCCAAAAAACACACAAAAAAACTGTGGGTCTAAAATCTAATCGGATAAGAAATGCGTCCTCTGGAGGTTCAAGTTGTATAATCGGCCGCAGTTATTGGTGCTCAAACCAAAACACTACGTGCAAAATTTCAGGCAAATCGAATAACAATTGCGTTCTCTAAAGGCACACGAAGTCAAGTTCCGAGATCTGATTATATGGGACCTATATCAGGTTATGAACCGATTTGAACCATACTTCGCGTTGTTGATGGTTATACCAAAATACCTCATGCAAAGGTTCAGCCAAATCAGATAAGAATTGCGCCCTCTAGAAGCTCAAGACCCAAGATCGATTTATATGACAGCTATAACAAAACATAGACCGAATTGGCCCATTTACAATCATAACAGACCAGCCCTAATAAGAATTATCTTTGCAAAATTTCAAGCACCTAGCTTTACTCTTACGAAAGTTAGCGTACTTTCGACAGATGGATGGAAACGGCTTAATCGACTAAGAATGTCAAGACGATCAAGAATATATATACTTTGTTCGGTCTCAGATAGAATTTTCAATGTATTACAAACGGAATGACAATTTTAGTATACCCCCATCCTATGGTGGATGGTATAAAAACGAATTTGTGTTTGTTTGTGGTTTTGTAAATTTGTTTGTTCCGTATAGACTCCAAAACGATGGAACCGATTTCTTTCAAATTTTTTACTGATTGTGGGGAAGGAGCAATAGGCTTTATAAATTTTTGATATCTCAAGGGGGCGGACCCTCCGCCTTACCCAAAAAGTACCACCCAAAAATAAAAGTGGACCGATCGGGGCAATATGGAACTCAAATGAAAGGTATTCGGGAGTAGAATACAAATTTTATATCAAAAGTTGGGTCCAAGTACCTGGGGGGCTGCCCCGACCCCAAAACCCCTTCAAATAGGCATATTGGACGATAATGACAATATGGGACTCAAATGAAAGGTATTCGGGAGTAGATTAAGAATATGGTCAGGAAGGAGGAATAGGCTATATAATTTTTATACCCTCCACCATAAGATGGGGGGTATACTAATTTCGTCATTCTGTTTGTAACTACTCGAAATATTCGTCTGAGACCCCATAAAGTATATATATTCTTCATCGCCGTGACATTTTATGTCGATCTAGCCATGTCCGTCCGTCTGTCCGTCCGTCCGTCCGTCCGTCTGTCTGTCGAAAGCACGCTAACTTCCGAAGGAGTAAAGCTAGCCGCTTGAAATTTTGCACAAATACTTCTTGTTAGTGTAGGTCGGTTGGTATTGTAAATGGGCCATATGGGTCCATGTTTTGATATAGCTGCCATATAAACCGATCTTGGGTCTTGACTTCTTGAGCCTCTAGAGGGCACAATTCTTATCCGATTGGGATGAAATTTTGCATGACGTGTTTTGCTACGATATCCAACAACTGTGCTAAGTATAGTTGAAATCGGTCCATAACCTGATATAGCTGCCATATAAACCGATCTTGGGTCTTGACTTCTTGAGCCTCTAGCGTGCGCAATTCTTATCCGATCAGAATGAAATTTTGCACGACGTATTTTGTTTTGATATTCCAACAACTGTGCCAAGTATGGTTCAAATCCGTTTATAGCCTGATATAGTTGCCATATAAACCGATCTTGGGTCTTGACTTCTTGAGCCTCTAGCGTGCGCAATTCTTATCCGATCAGAATGAAATTTTGCACGACGTGTTTTGTTACGATATCCAACAACTGAGCCAAGTATGGTTCAAATCCGTTTATAACCTGATATAGTTGCCATATAAACCGATCTTGGGTCTTGACTTCTTGAGCCTCTAGAGTGCGCAATTCTTATCCGATTGAAATGAAATTTTGCACGACGTGTTTTGTTATGATATCCAGCAACAGTGCCAAGTATGGTTCAAATCGGTCCATAACCTGATATAGCTGACATATAAACCACTCTTGGGTCTTGACTTCTTGACCCTCTAGAGGGCGCAATTCTTATTCGATTGGAATGGAATTTCGCACGACGTGTTTTGTTATGATACCCAACAACTGTGCCAAGTATGATTTAAATCGGTCCATAACGTGATATAGCTGCCATATAAACCGATCTTGGGTCTTGACTTCTTGAGCTTCTAGAGGGCGCAATTCCTATCCGATTTGGCTGAAATTTTGCATGACGTATTTTATTTTTACTTTCAACAACTGTGTCAAATAAGGTTCAAATCGGTTCATAACCTGATATAGCTGCCATATAAACCGATCTGGGATCTTGACTTCTTGACCCCTAGAGGTCGCAATTATTATCCGATATGCCTGAAATTTTGTACGACGGATCTTCTCATGACCATCAACAAACGTGTTTATTATGTTCTGAATCGGTCCATAGCCCGATACAGCTCCCATATAAATCGTTCTCTCTATTTTACTTCGTGAGCCCCAATGGGCGCAATTCTTATACGAATTGGCTGAAATTTTACACAGGTCTCCAACATATAATTTAATTGTGGTCCGAACCGGACCATATCTTGATATCGTTTTAATAGCAGAGCAACTCTTTTCTTATATCCTTTTTTGCCTAAGAAGAGATGCCGGGAAAAGAACTCGACAAATGCGATCCATGGTGGAGGGTATATAAGATTCGGCCCGGCCGAACTTAGCACGCTTTTACTTGTTCGTTATTGGAAGGTTACCCCAAAAACACCACCTAAATTCAAGGTTGACCGATCAAGACAATATGGGTATCAAATGAACGGTATTGGAGAGTAGAATACGAATATGGTATTAAAAGTTGGGTCCAAGGAATACGGGGGCCATTCCAACCCCAAAATTTGGACTAACATATCATTCTGGGACTCAAATGAAAGGTATTCGGGGGACGATTACGAATATGACATAAAAAATGAAGTCTAAATATTTGTGGGTCGCCCTACCAAAAGGCACCCTAAACGGGAATTTTACTCGATTATAGCTATTTAAGCCTCAAATGAAAGGTAGTTGGGAGTTGATCCCGAATATGACATTAAACTTTTTGTCCAAGAATCTAGGGGTCGCTTTACATCCAAAAATCGTCTGTAATCGATTATTTATGACAATATAGGGTTAAATTAAAGGTATAAGTTTGTGGGCTAAGAATCTGATATCCTTATTCTGCCCATATATCTAGCGGACTTCCTCACCCTAAAACAGTCGACCAATCATAATGACCTAACAGGACACTGCGTGATTTAATTAATGTGTGGGGACACAAATAAATGTAGGCCGCCATATAATTTTTAGGGATAAGAGCTTCTGGGAGTCAAGTCAACTGGTATTGGGGAGTAGAGCTCAAAATTTATACCCACTTTCGGGACCGATTTTCTGGAGGTCTGCCCCTTTCCCATATGGGGCTATAATAAAGGTATTTGGGAGTAGAATACGAATTTGATATCCAAATGTGTGACCATGTAATTGGGGCACCGTCCATTTCTCAAAGAGTTCAAATTTACCAACCATGGCGCAGTGGAGCGGGCGGGGTTCAGCTAGTATCTATATATGCTATATATGAGAGACGCGTGATTGACTAACTGATCACTGCCCATCCCAAACGGCATGAATGTTGGTCTTGGGTCAAAGGCATAAGATAAGGCTGGATTTGGTGTTATTCGTACGTTAAGGTACTAAAAAGTACCAAATAGTACGCAGAGATGAATGTGTGCCCAGCGCGCCCGGGAAGGGCTAGGGAGTCTCAAAAGGAAGAACGGGTCAAAAAAAAATTTACAAAATACTACCGGAAATAGTACTATTAGTGCCGCAATTGGTACTGTTTGTTACCTTATTTACTGATTCAGCTAGAGCTTTGAATTTTGGTACTTAGGCACACTATGGCAATCTTAATTGGGTGACTATATGAGTTTTTGGAAAATGTAAGGTACCAAAAATATACTAAATGTGTGAACTTTAAACAGAGCGAATGAATAGAGCTAGAATTTTGAAATTCTGCTTAAAGGATACTACAACGAATAAATTTTTTCTTTCTTTAAGGATTAAACAACAGCTCCCAAAACTGGGATACAGTTAATTCTTTATAGAATATATTGGGCGGCTTTAAGATTGTTTCGAAATTCGTACTTATATAAGAGCCCACAAAATTGGAATACAAACACACCTAGACAATAAATGTTGGGTGATAATAGGTTTTTTTTTGGAAATCGTACATTTGGTCACTAAAGCTTAGAAAATGCTACTTCCTTTACGGATAAGGCTAAAGATCTTAGAATTGAGATACAGTTACACCTTGAAATTGGGTGTACCATCGGTGGTACACCCAGTAATATCTTATGGCCATTTAGCGAAGAAAAGTTGATTTTAATGAATTTTACATAAAATCGCACCTGCTGCTAAAATAAGTAGGCTTATAGCCTTTAATTTATTTATTTTTTTACCGAAACCACGCCAATTTTCCAGCAAAACATAACTTCATATGACGGTAACATTTTTATACCCACCATCATAGGATGGGTGTATACTAATCTAGTCATTCCGTTTGTAAAACCTCGAAATATTGATGTAGGACCCCATAAAGTATATATATTATCTTGATCGTCTCGAAATTTTGATTCGAACTAGCCATGTCCGTCTGTCGAAATCACGATAGCGGTCGAACGCGTGAAGCTAGTCGCTTGAAAATTTGCACAGATACTTAATATTGATGTAGGTCATTGGGGATTGCAAATGGGCCACATCGGTTCAGATTTGGATATAGCTCCCATACAAACCGATCTTCCTATTTGATTTCTTGAGCCCCTGGAAGCCGCAATTTTTTCCGATTTGGCTGAAATTTTGCCGATTTGGGGGAGGGGATGACCTTTATTTCAATTTTTATGACCATTTAGCGAAGAAAGCTGTATTTAATGATTTTGGCAAAATATCGCACCAGCTGTAAAAAAAAAATAGGATTATTGTCATAAATTTATTTTTTTAACACAGAAACCATTAAATGCAACAATACGTTTAAACGGATTCCAGAAATCTCATTCATAAGAATTTTAAGAAATGTTTTCTTTAGTTTTTTGTGCTAAAAAAATTGCCGACTGTCGACAAGCTAATTTTCCCCCAAAACATGATGCGCAAAATTTTTGTTACGGGTTCCAGTTGTCTCCTTTATGCTAATCCAAATTTCATTACCATACCTTTCCTAACTCGAGCTACACATTTTCTAAGGCAGCTCTACTTTTGGGTATTTTTCGTCGTTAATGGGTTAATGCAAATAAAAAACATAAAATATTTGTGATTGTTTTAAACGAAAAGTTTCTTTAAGCCAACATCTTCATGGAATTTTCTTGCCAAAATTTTTAATCTTATATACAACAAGTAAAAAGGCGTTAAGTTCGGCCGGGCCGAACTTTGGATACCCACCACCTCGGGTATATATGTAAACCACCTTTCATCAAAATTCGGTGAAAATGTCATACCTTATACTCATATACCTCATACCGATCTGAACAATATACGACACGGATGTCGAACATAAGTCACTGTGTCAAATTTCAGTGAAATCGGATTATAAATGCGCCTTTTATGGGGCCAAGACTTTAAATCGAGATATCGGTCTACATGGCAGCTATACCCAAATCTGGACCGGTTTGGACCAACTTGCATACACATGTCGAAGAGCCTAACACAAAGCACTGTCCCAACTTTCGGCGAAATCGGACAATAAATGCCTCTTTTATGGGCCCTAAACCTTAAATCGTGAGTTCGGTCTATATGGCAGCTATATTCAAATCTGGACCGATCTGGGCAAAATTGAAGAAGGACATCGAAGAGCCTAACCAAACTCACTGTCTCAAATTTCAGCGACATCGGACAATATATGCGTCTTTTATGGTCCCAAAACCTAAAACCTAGATATCGGTCTATATGGCAGCTATATCCAAATCTGGACCGATCTGTGCGATATTCCAGAAGTATGTCACGGGGTTTAACTTAACTTACTGTTCCAAATTTCGGCGACATCGGACAATGAATGAGCATTTTATGGGGCCAAAACCATAAATCAAGAAATCGGTCTATATGGCAGCTATATCCAAATCTGAACCGATCTGTACTACATTGAAGAAATATGTCAAAGGGCCTAACACAACTCACTATCCCAAATTTCAGCAAAATCGGATAATGAATGTGGCTTTTATGGCCCTTAGACCCTAAATCGGAGGATCGATCTATATGACAGCTATATCCAAATCTGAACCGATCTGGGCGAATTTAACGAAGGAAGTCAAAGGGACTAGGACATCTCACTGTCCCAAATTTCAGCGAAATCGGATAAAAAATGTGGTTTTTATGGGCCTTAGACCCTAAATCGGAGGATCGGTCTATATGGCAGCTATATCCAAATCTCGACCGATCTGAGCCAAATTGACGAAGGATGTCGAAGGGCTTAACACAACTCACTGCCCCAAAATTTCAGCGAAATCGGGTAATAAATGTGGCTTTTATGGGCCTAAGACCCTAAATCGGCAGATCGGTCTATATGGGGGCTATAACGAGATGTAGTCCGATATAGCCCATCTTCGAACTTAACCTGCTTATGGACAAAAAAAGAAGCTGTGCAAATTTCAGCTCAATATCTCTATTTTTAAAGACTGTAGCGTGATTTCAACAGACAGACGGACAGACGGACGGACATGTTTAGATCGTCTTAGATTTTTACGCTGATCAAGAATATATATACTTTATAGGGTCGGAAATGGATATTTCGATGTGTTGCAAACGAAATGACAAAATTAATATACCCCCATCCTTCGGTGGTGGGTATAAAAATGAATATACCCCCATCCTTCTGTGGTGGGTATAAAAATTCAAATCCATTGTATCGCACGTTCAGTAAAGAAAATGTTTGTGACAAATTCCTCAAAAATTCGTATTTGATGACAAAATGATTTTTAAGCAGCTTACAAATAGCATTTCGAAATGTCAACTATATTTGAAACACCCAAATATTATTTTGTTATCAACATTTATATTTAAATTAAAACAAAATCCTTGAAATTAATTCCATAAATAAAACCCATCTTTTATTATAATTTTTATATGGAAACAAATAAATAGAATAAACACAGTTTCGTGGCATTATATCCAATTACCACAAAAAGTTACATAAAAACCATTTGGCAGTCTATGCCTAGAAACAAAAGCCCTTATAAATTTAATTATAATATACAGATATATGAAAACCCCATAAAATTGCAATTAAAATTGAAAATCGGATTTAAATAGAAAATCTTTTTGGTAGAAATAGGATGAAAAACAAATATTTTGTACACAATTGAAAAAACAAAAATATTTATATATAAACAAACAGATCTTTGTAATTGTTCCATTGATTACACTTAAACCAAAAAAGTGTATACAAAAATAAAATCAATAGAAGTAACCACAAATATAAAAATAAAAACCACACATATGCAAAAAAAAAAAAAAATAACTAAAACCTACATAAACAATGAACTTATCGACTTGTGTATAAACTGTGCAATTTCCACCCTCAATAAAACAATGAACTTAACTATTAAACTAAATATGAAACATCTATACAGACATGTATTCTCATATACATACAAAAATACATTTACAATTGTGCATGCAAGAAAACGAAATCCAAAAATTATAACTAAAAAATAAATAAATGTTGAAGAAAGAAAACAAAAAAAAAATGCTTTGAAGAAAATCTTTGAAAAAGTGAAATTATCGAAGGTAAGCATATATTTTGGGATGAGCGACGAAAAAAAAATGAGAAAATTAAAAAATGTTAAGCAAACAAGTATGGGCATGGACTGATGAGCATACATTCAGGAGACAAAAAGTAAAGAAAACTTTAAATTTCAAAGCATACATTAAGGAACACATTATATACAGATAGAACCGTGGCAAGGTAAGCAAGCTGTCAGGAGGCAAAAACAAAGAAAATTTTAAATCGCACATGAAGGAGCATATCACAAACAAGTACAATAGCTGCTATGGGGCGTAAGGTATGCATTTTCACCGGGTTTTGACTAAAGGTGGTTTACATATATAGCCGAGGTGGTGGGTATCCAATGTTCGGCCCGGCCGAACTTAATGCCTTTTTACTTGTTTTTAATTCCTTTTTTTGTAAAGGATAGTGGGAGGTGGATTGCCCTCTAACACATACAATATTTTCTCGATCGTCCTACGTGACAGTTTGGTGTTGTTTTTATTGGGAGGAGAGAATCGCTATCCCTGATGCTACGACATATCCTGCTGAACGGCAGAACAGCTAGACGTGACCCAGATTCTTGAATCCTAATATCAACATTAGATTCAAAATCCACTGATATAGACCTTTCCTTTAATTCACATATTATCCCGCTCGAACTGCACGTCCTATTGAAGGGTATTCAGTGGGTGAGCCGGTCCCAGACTCTATCCCAAGTATGTATACCAGATTCGTAGTCAACTCGCAAAGACCTTTCATTTGATACCCATTTTGTGACGTTGGACATTCACGCCCGTTTAAGGGGTTTTTGGGGTTGTGGAGCCCCCGTGGACAGCTTGGACCAAATTCTTATAACAGATGTGCAGTCAACTTCCAAACACCTTTCATTCGATATCCATACTGTCCCAATTGGTTAATAAGCCCTCTTGGCGAGTTTCGGGTGGAGGGGGGCGTCTCAGATACCAAGGAATATATATTGATATTCTAACTCTACATTTCATTTGATATCCATATTGTCAAAATTGGTAAATATGCCATGAGGGGGTGTTTTGGAGATTGGGGTGGTCCCCCAAACACTAAGCCCGGAAATTATATCAGCAACGTGCTATATTCCCATATATATCTATATATCATTTATTTGAACCCCATATTGCCATTGGTCATTTAAAGTCCTTATTGCAAAAGTCAGCAAATATGTTCGGTTTGGGGTATTGGGGTATTGGCCCTAAAAACTATGAATATTTAGCACCACTTGTCTTGGAGAGCAAATACGTCCTATTTGGGGGTTGTTATGGTGGTGGGACGTCCCCTAGACAGTTGGCCCAAAATGTTGATATCAGATACGTGGTCTACTCCTAAATACCTTTAATTTGAGCCCCACGTTTTTAAAAGACGGCAAAAATGACCGGCTTGGGTGTGGCCCCATAGACACTTTTCCCGAATATTGATATTACATTTGTGCTTTACTACCAAAGACCATTCATTTGAGCCCCATATTGCTATGATCTTAATTTTGTGGAGAGGCGGCCCCCAAACACTTGACTCATATTTCGATATCAAATTCGAATTCTATACTCCAATACCTTTATTTAAGCCCCATATTCCCATTGGCCTGTAAATAAGTTTTGTTTGTGGAGCGATTTGGGGAAGGAGTGGACCCCCAGAAACGTGGTCCCACATTTGAATATGAGATTCGTATTCTACCTTCTATTTGATTACCATATTGCCATGGTCGGTAAATATGTCTGATTTAGGGGTGTTTTGGTCCGCCAATTGGATATCAAATACGTTTTCTTATCCTAAATACCATTCATTTGAGTCCCATATTGTCGTGATTGGTCTATATATTTGTTTGGTAGGTTTTAGGGTGGGGCTCCCCTTGGTACCTCATCCAAAATTTGGATACCAAGTTTTTATTTCTAGGATACTATATGCGACAACACAAAATTTCGCTTAAATCGCACAACCCATCTCCGAGATCTGGCGTTTCTGAAAATTAAGGTAAGGGGGAGGGTCCGCTCCCCCTTCAGATATGAAACAAGTAAAAAGACGTTTAGTTCACCCGGGCCGAACTTTGGATACCCACCACCTCGGGTATATATACAAACCACCTTTCATCAAAACCGGTGAAAATTGCATACGTTATGTCCCATAGCAGTTACATCGAAATATGTTCATATTTGGAGTACAAATTATAAGTACAAATAAATTTTCAATTGTGTATAACAAAATATTGGTCTTTTTAGTAGCTATATCTAAAAATAAACCGATCTGAACTCGGACGATAAATGCGCCTTTTATGGCCCCAAAACCTTAAATCGAGAAAACAGTTTATATGGCAACTATATCCAAAGCTGGACCGAACTGAGCCAAATTAAGGAAGGACGTCGAAGAGCCTAACACAACTCGCTGTCCCAAATTTCAGCGATTTCGGACAATATGGCCCCAAAACCTAAAACCGAGAGATCGGTCTATATGGCTGCTATATCCACATTTGAACCGATCAGGGCCAAATTGAAGAAAGACGTCGAAGGGTCTAAGACAACCCACTGTCTAAAATTTCAGCGAAATCGGACAATAAATGCGCTTTTTATGGCCCCAAAACCTAAAACCGAGAGATCGGTCTAATGGCAGCTATATCCAAATCTAAACTATTCTAGGCCAAATTGCCGAAAAATGTTTAAGGGTCTAACGCAACTCGCTGTCCCAAATTTCAGCAAAATCAGGTTATAAATGTGGCTTTTATGGGCCTAAGACCCTAAAACGGAGAATCGGTCTATTTGGCAGCTATATCCAAATCTGGACCGATCTGGTCCAAATTAAAGAAGGTTGTCAAAGGGCAAATTTCAGCAAAATCGGATAATAAATGTGGCTTTAATGGACCCAAGACCTTGAATCGGAGGATCGGTCTATATGGCAGTTATATCCAAATCTTGACCGATATGGGCCAAATTGACGAATGATGTTAAAGTGCCTAACATAATTTACCGTCCCAAATTTCAGCAAAATCGGATAAAAAATGTGGCTTTTATGGGCCTAAGACCCCAAATCCGAGGCAGCTATATAGCAGCTATATCCAAATCTGGACCGATCTGGGCCAAATTGCCGAAAGATGTTGAAGGGCCTAACGCAACTTACTGTCCCCAATTTCAGCAAAATCGGAAAATAAATGTGGCTCTTAAGGGCCTAAGACCCTAAATCGGAGGATCGGTCTATATAGCAGCTATATCCAAATCTGAACCGGTCTAGGCCAAATTGATGAAGGATGTCGAAGGGCCTAACGCAACTCACTGTCCCAAATTTCAGCAAAATCGGATAATAAATGTGTCTTTTATAAGCCTAAGTCTCTAAATCGGCGGATCGGTCTAAATGGGGGTATATCAAGATATAGTCCGATATGGCCCATCTTCGAACTCAACCTTATGGGCAAAAAATTAATCTGTGCAAAGTTTCAACCCAATATCTCTATTTTTAAAGACTGCAGCGGGATTTCAACAGACAGACGGACGGACATGTCCGTCATGACATGTTATTAATTGAACAATGACTTTTACTTATTAGTATATGGTCCAAATCGGAACATATTTTGGTATAGCTGCAATGGGGCATAAAGTATGCATTTTTCACCAGATTTTTACGAAAGGTGGTTTACATATATGCACGAGGTGTTGGGTATCAAAAGTTCGGCCCGGCCGAAATTAACGCCTTTTTACTTGCTAGACAAACAAAAGATAAACAAGTAAAAATACGTTAAGTTCGGGCTGCCCGAAATCGAGATATCGGTCTATATGGCAGCTATATCCAAATCTTGGCCGATTTGTGCAAAGTTGCAGAAAATTTCTAAGAGACTAACACAACTCACTGTCCCAAATTTCGGCGACATTAGACAATAAATGGACCTTTTATGGGCCCAAAACTTTACATCGAGAGATCGGTCTATATAGTAGCGATATTCAAATCTGTACCGATCTAGACCAAATTGAAGAAGGATGTCAATGGACCTAACACAACTCACTCTCCCAAATTCGGCGTAATCTGACAATAAATACGCCTTTTATGGGCCCTAAACTTTAAATCGAGAGATTTGTCTATATGGCAGCTATATCCAAATCTGGACCGATTTAAACATAATGCAGAAAGATTTCGAGGAGCCTAACATACCTCAATATGCCAAGATTTGGCGCCTTTATGGGCCCAAAACCGATCGGTCTATATGGCAGCTATATTCAAATCTAGTCCGATTTAGACCAAATTGAAGAAGGATGTCAATGGACCTAATACAACTCACTGTTCCAAATTTCGGCGACATCCGAAAATAAATGCGCCTTTAATGGGCCCAAAACCTTAAATCGAGTGATTGTTCTATGTGAGAGCTATATCCAAATCTGGGCCGATCTCAGCCATATTGCAGAAGAATGTTGAGTGGCTTAACTTAACTCACTGTCTTAAATTTCGTTGACATCGGACAATAAATGCGCCCTTAATGGGCCTAAGACCTTAAAACGAGAGATCGGTCTATATAGCAGCTATATCTAAATCTGGACCGATCTGGGCCACATTGAATAAGGATGTCGAGAGGCCTAACACAACTTACTGACGGATAAATTTCAGCAAAATCAGATAAAAGATGTGGCTTTTATGGGCCTAAGACCCCAAATCGTCGGATCGCTCTATATGGGGGCTATATCAAGATATAGTCCGATATAGCCCATCTTCGAATTTAACCTGCTTTTGAACAAAAAAAAAAGAATCTATGCAAAGTTTCAGCTCGATATCTCTATTTTTGAAGACTTTAGCATGATTTAAACAGACAGATGGACAGACGGATGGACATGGCTAGATGGTCTTAGATTTTTACGCTGATCAAGAATATAAATACTTTATATTGCCGGAAATGGATATTACGATGTGTTGCAAACGGAATGACAAAATGAATATACCCCCATCCTTCGGTGGTGGGTTTAAAGATAAGAATTGAAGTTATATCAAGTTATGGAGAGATTGGGACCATAATTGAATTGAATGTTGGCGACTATAATAGTCTATTTTGTAAAATTTCGGCCAATTCGAATAAGAATTACTCCCTTTAGGGGCTCAAGAAGTGTAATAGGGAGATCGGTTAATAAGGGTGCTGTTTTAGGCCATAGACCAATTCAGACCATATATAACACGTATATTGAAAGTCATGGAGGAAACCGTTGTTCAAAATGTCATCCAAATCAGATAATAATTGCGCTCTCTAGAGGCTGAAGAAGTCATGATCTCAGGTCGGTTAATATGACAGCTATATCAGATTTGATGCATACTTGGTACAGTTGTTGGAAGTCATAACGAAACACGTCATGCCAAATTCCAGCCAAATCGGATAGGAATTGCGCCCTCCAGAGGCTCAAATATTAAAAAAGGGAGATCGGTTTATATGGGAGCTTTTATCATAAAATTCAACAGGGATGTTGAAGGTTATGATAAAAAGCCGTTGTTCAAAATTTCAGCCAAATTGGATTATAATTACGCCCTCTAGAGGCTCAAGAAGTCAAGACCTCTAATCGGGTTATATGGCATCTATATCAAGACATGGACCGATATGGCCCATTTACAATCCCAACCGACCTACACTTATAAGAAGAATTTGTGCAAAATTTAAAGCGGCTAGTTTTACTCCCTCCAAAGTTTGCGTGCTTTCGACGGCAGACGGACGTACGGACGGACGGACATGGCTAGATCGACTTAAAATGTCATGTCGATCAAGAGTATACTTTATGGGGTCTTATACGAATATTTCTAGGAGTTGCAAACAGAATGATTCTTTTCGAGGAATTCGTTTTTATGTGGATATAATTCGAGGGGTTAATTTAAACAAGTAAGAGCGGCGGGGCCGAATCTTGGGAACCCACCACCATGAATTCTGCTAAAATATAGGAGCCATATCTAGTTATAGACCGAATTAGACCGTACTTGGCGCAATTGTTGTGAGTCACAACAGGACACGTTATGCAAAATTTCAGCCAAATCGGATAAAAATCGCGGCTTGTAAGGGCTCAAGAAGTCAAATCGGGAGATCGGTTTATATGGAGGCTATATCCAAATCTGAACCGATATAACCCATTTGCAATACCCAAAGACCTACATTAGTACAAAGAATCTGTGCAAAATTTTATGCGGCTAGCGTTCGTTCGCTTCGTAATTTCGACAGACGGACGGACGGACATGGCTAGTTCGACTCTGAATGTCTATACTATCTAGAATATATATACTTTATGTGGTCCTAGATCAGTATTTCAAGTTGTTACAAATTTTCACAGATGGTAGAGATCGGGCCCCAGTGAAAATAGGGTACTATATGTTTTGATATCCGAAGGCGGGCGGATCCTCCCACTTACCCCCATTTTCAAAAACGCCAGATGTCACTTTATGGTTCCCCAAAAACACGATATTGGTATAAATTTTTGGGTCAAATAACATATTCACCAATTGAGACAATATGGGTATCAAACGAAAGGTATTTAAGAGTAGAGTACGTACTTGGTTTACAAATGGGAGACTATATCGACATGTCATCAATAACCATAGAAAGAGAAAAGCAGTTGACAACCGACAGTGAGACGACAGAAGAGCAGCACTTCGATGTAAATGACAGAAGAGCAGCACTTCGATTCAATGTAAATATTATTTTGTTAACGTCATTGTTGTAGTTGTAGCCACATTTTCATGTGGAGTTGGCTATCCTCGTCCTCCTATAGGAAATCAAGCTCGTTCCGGTCCAAAGGACCGATTGCCACGGAAACAGTGTGGCCATTGGTTATTTAATGGCGCCAATAACTCACCTTGTCATATCCAGCATCATAGGCACTTAGTATTTGTGCAAGAGCCGGTGCCTCCCACCGCTCGATACCACCAAATGGACAGACATACGGACGGACAGACAGACGGACATAGCTAAATCGAATCAGAAAGTGATTCTGAGTTGATCGGTATACTTATCCGCCATATCGCAAAAATTATGACGTTCAGCGTGATAGGAGGAATTGCAAACCTTAATGGTGAGATTACAACCATTTTTAGCTCAACCATTTTTTGCTCAAAAGTTTAACATGGTTTAATAGTAAGAACCATCGCCACCGCACCAAATACATAGACTAGCAAATTAGTTATTTACCACAGAAAATCGTTATATATGGCAATTTGATTCGATTTAACGTCATATAGTCAATTATGGACAACTACCACATTTTGATCAATGTTATAGGCGTTAAGTCACTCCAAGCGAGTAGTAGCACTAACATTTAAGTTAGCGCCATCTACTGCCTGTTTTCAAATGGATTTAGTTGATCCAATTAAAAAAGCCAGTAAATGGCGCTAATTTGGAGACGCCAACATGAACTGAATGAGGTCAGAATTTGCGGTATTATTTTTTAACTTTGTCATTCTAAGACGGGTCTTAACAATAATTTTCAAAAACACCAGATCCCGGAGATGGGTAGGGCGATTTAAGCGAAATATTATTGACACACTTGCATTAGCCTAAAATCACTATCAGAAATTAACCAACTTAGGGGCGTGGCATGGATTATGTTAGTAGCACGGAATTTACTTTTTAGTTTTTACGGCACAAAACAAGCCGATTACTGGCTTAGATGCATGTCTATAGAGGTATGGGGCAGATTAATGTCTGAACCGTCTTTTCCACCTAACCTAAAATAAAAAAAAATTGGTATCAGAATCTGAGGTGGGGTGCCTAGGAGGGGCGCCCACCCCCAAAACCTGCAAAACGAACTTATAGACCAATCACTACAATATGGGTATCAAATTAAAGGTATTTGACAGTAGAAATTTGTGAGACTGAGTGTTTCGTAGGGCACCCCACCCCAAAAAAACCCCTCAAATCTGACATATTTACCGACCATGGCAGTATGGACCTTAAATGAAAGGTCTTTGGTAGAAGAGCACGAAATTGACTCCCACTTTTGAGACCATGTGTCTGGGGATCCATCACACCCTTAAACAGGACTTTTACTTATTGGTATTAAAATTAGAGGTATTTGAGAGTAGAACAAGTAAAAGCGTGCTAAGTTCGGCCCGGGCCGAATCTTATATACCCTCCACCATGGATCGCATTTGTCGAGTTCTTTTCCCGGCATCTCTTCTTAGGCAAAAAAAGGATATAAGAAAAGATTTGCTCTGCTATTAGAGCGATATCAAGATGTGGTCCGGTTTGGACCACAATTAAATTATATGTTGGAGACCTGTGTAAAATGTCAGGCCAATTCGAATAAGAATTGCGCCCTTTGTGGGCTCAAGAAGTAAAATAGAGAGATCGATTTATATGGGAGCTGTATCGGGCTATATACCGATTCAGACCATAATAAACACGTATATTAATGGTCATGAGAGAATCCGTCGTACAAAATTTCAGGCAAATCGGATAATAATTGCGACCTCTAGAGGCTCAAGGAGTCAAGATCCCAGATCGGTTTATATGGCAGCTATGTCAGGATATGAACCGATTTGAACCATATTTGGACACAGTTGTTGGATATCATAACAAAATAGTACGTGCCTAAACTCATTCAAATTGGATAAGAATTGCGCCCTCTAAAGGCTCAAGAAGTCAAGACCACAAGATCGGTTTATATGGCAGCTATATAAGGTTATTAACCGATTTGAACCATACTTGGCACAGTTGTTGGATATCATAACAAAACACGTCGTACAAAATTTCATTCCAATCGGATAAGAATTGCGCACTCTAGAGGCTCAAGAAGTCAAAACCAAGATCGGTGTATATGGCAGCTATATCAGGTTATGAACCGATTTAAACCATACTTGGCACAGTTGTTGGATATCATAACAAAACTTGTCGTGCAAAATTTCATTCCAATCGGATAAGAATTGCGCACTCTAGAGGCTCAAGAAGTCAAGACCCAAGATCGGTTTATATGGCAGCTATATCAGGTAATAAACCGATTTGAACCATACTTGGCACAGTTGTTGGATGTCATAACAAAACACGTCGTGCAAAATTTCATCCCAATCGGATAAGAATTGCGCACTCTAGAGGCTCAAGAAGTCAAGACCCAAGATCGTTTATATGGCAGCTATATCAAAAACATGGACCGATATGGCCCATTTACAATTCCAACCGACCTACACTAATAAGAAGAATTTGTGCAAAATTTCAAGCGGCTAGCTTTACTCCCTTCGGAAGTTTGCGTGCTTTCGACAGACAGACGGGACGGACGGACATGGCTAGATCGACATAAAATTTCACCACGATCAAGAATATATATACTTTATGGGGTCTCAGACGAATATATCGAGTAGTTACAATCAGAATGACGAAATTAGTATACCCCCTATCTTATGGTGGGGGGTATAAAAATACACAGGAAAATTGGAATAATATTTCAACTGATCAGAAATTTCCGAATTAAGAGTACTTTCCTCCAACATAGCATTATCGGGCGCAGCAGAGCGGACCGGGCTCAGCTAGTCTACATACATTAAATTGAATTTGTGTTTGTTAGTTTATGGATTTGTAAATTTGTTTGTTCCGTATAGACTCAAAAAACGGCTTAACCAATTTCTTTGAAATTTTCACAGATTGTGGGGAATGGTCCGGAAGGAGATATACTCTATATTTATTATTTTGATTATCGAGGGTGCGGGCCCTCCCCCTTACCCCAAGAGTACCACCCAAAAATAAAAATGGACCGATTGGGACAATATGAGACTTAAATGAAAAGGTATTCAAGAGTATAGAGTAGGAATTCCATATTAAAAATTGGGGTCGAAGTAATTGGGGGCCGCTCCAACCCCCCCAAAATAGTTTTATTGGACGATAATGACAATTATAGGAAATCGGATGAAATGTATTCGGGAGTAGATTAAGAATATGGTCAGGAAGGAGGATAAGGCTATATAATTTTTTGATATCGCAAGGTGGGCGGACACTCGCCTCCTACTTACCTCAAAAGTACCGCCCCAAAATAAGAGTGGGCCGATGGGGACAATATGGGACCTAAATGAAATGTATTGAAGAGTTCAGTACCTATGCCATATTAAAGATTGAATCCAAATGAATGAAAGGTATTCGGGAGTAGATTAAGAATATGGTCAGGAATAAGGATAGGCTATATAATTTTTTGATATCGCAAGGTGGGCGGACCCTCCCCCATACTTACCCAAAAAGAACCGCCCAAAAATAAAAAGGGGGACAATATGGGACTTAAATGAAAGGTATTCAAGAGTAGAGTACGAATTCCATATTAAAGATTGAGTCCAATTAAAAACCCCAAACCAACCCCAAACTCCCAAATAGGTTTATTTAATGGCAATATGGGGTTCGACTGAAAGATATTCAGGAGTAGATTACAAATATGGGTCAGGAAGGAGGTAAAGGCTATGTAATTTGTTGATGTTGGAAGGGGGCGGACACTCCCCCGTTACCACAAAAACGCCAACCCAAAAAGTGAACTGATGGGGACAATATGGGTTAAATGAAAGATATTGGAGAGTAGAATACAAATTTGGTATAAAACTCGGGTTCAGGTATCCAAGGGGTCGCCCAACCCCAAAAACTTCTCCAAACGTATATATCAATATAGGACTCAAGTGAAAGGTATTCGGGAGTAGACTACGAATATGACATAAAAAAGAGGTCCAAAAGGAGGTATCAAATGAAAGGTATTGGAGACCAGAAAACAGAACATGGTATTAAAATTTGAGTCCAAGTACCCAGCGGGACCCCCAACGCCAAAACTTCTTCTAAAACAGATATATACGAAGTTCATGTCAATATGGGATTCAAATGAAACGTATTAGGCAGTAGATTACAAATATGGCATAAAACATTAGGTCCAAGTAATGGAAAGTCGCCCACCCCCAAATACCCCCAAATTGGCATAATAGCCGACCATGGCTCTATGGAACTAGGTGGCGATTTTCCTCCTTAAGATACGTCAAATGGGGTTTTTGACCTATTATGACAATATGGGACTCATGGTAATATGGGACTCAAGTTAAAGGGATTTGGAAGTCCGCCACGAATTTTATATCCATATTTGAGTCGAAATGTCTGAGGTGCCATCCCTCCCCTAAAAAGCAAATCTCATTACCCTAATTTTTAAAAACACCAGAAACCGATCAGGCGAAAACTTCTCACACATCAATGAGTGCTTTCCGATTCAAGTTGAAACTCAATGATTTGGGACCTTTTTATATCGCCGTGTCCGAACGGCGTCCCGCAGTGCTACACCACTTTGGGGAAAATCTTTTAAATTACCATGCATGGCATTGTACCACGTAAATGTCGTCAACCACAGCTTTGTCCGATATTCTCGCCGGGATTCGAACGCGTTCAGCGTCATAGGCTACAATGGCACGAATTCGATATCCTCATTCAGGACGAAGTGTCCCCACCCTGAAAATATAATAGAGAGTTAAAGAAGGTGCAGCGGAGGGGCCCGGTTCGGCTAGTTTTCTATAAAAATAAGATTTTTACAAAACATTCTACAGAAATAAAATTTTGACAAAATTTTCCATAGAAATAAAGTTTTGACAAAATTTTCTTTAGAAATAAATATTTAAATAGAAAAAACGTTTTGAAAAAATTTCCATAGGAATATAGTTTTGATAAAATTTTCTATAGTGATAATATTTTTACAAAATTTATCATGGAAATTAAGTTTTGACAAAGTTTTCTAAAGACATCAAATTTGTAACAATTTTTCATGAAAAAAAAGTTTTGACAAAGGTTTCTATAGAAATAAAAATTTTACAAAGTATTCTATAGAAATTCTATATTTTTACAAAATTTTCTATGAAATAAAATTTTGACAAAATTTTCTAAACAAATACAATTTTTACAATTTCTACAGAAATAAAATTTTGACAATATTTCCCATAGAAGTAAAGTTTTGATATTCTATAGAAATAAAACTTTTACAAAAGATTTCATGGAAATAAAGTTTTGGCAATGTTCTGTAGAAACAAGTAAAAAGACGTTAAGTCTTGTGCAAAATGCATAATTTATGCCCCCATAGCAGCTATATCAAAATATGGTCCGATTTCAACCAAATTCGGCTCGAACATTGAGTGGTCCAATAAGTACAAGTCACTATTCAATTTTGTAGAACAAAATATATATCTTTATGGTAGCTACATCCAACTATAGGTCGATCTGAACCACATACGACACCGATGTCGAAAAGCCTAACATAAGTTTCTGTGTCCAATTTCAGCAAAATTGGATTATAAATGCGCTTTTATGGGGCTATACGCAAATCTGAACCGATCTGAGCCAAACTGCAGAAAGATATCGTAGGGACTAACATAACTCACTGTTCCAAATTTTGGGCGAAATCGGATAATAAATGAGCCTTTTATGGGCCCAAGATCATAAATTGAGAGATCGGTCAATATGGCAGCTATATCCATATTTGAACTGATCTGGGCCAGATTAAACAGGGTTATCGAAGGGCCTAACGCAACTCACTGTTCCAAATTTCGGCGACTTCGGGCCGAAAACCTTAAATCGAGAGATCGGTGGCAGCTATAACCAAATCTGGACCGATCTGGGCCAAGTTAAAGAGGGATGTTTAGTGGATTTACACAACTCACTGTCCTAAATTTCAGCAAAATCGGCTAATAATGTGGCTTTTATGGGCCTAAGACTTTAAATCGGCGGATCGGTCTATATGGGGGCTATATCAAGATATAGTCCGATTTAGCCCATCTTCGAACTTAACCTGCTTATGGACAAAAAAAGAACCTGTGCAAAGTTTCAGCTCAATATCTCAATTTTTGAAGACTGTAGCGTGATTTCAACAAACAGACGGACGGACATGTCTAGATCGTCTTAGATTTTTACGCTGATCAAGAATATATATACTTTATAGGGTCGGAAACGATATCTCGATTTGATTTCTTGATTTATGGTTTTGGGCCCTAAAAATGCTCATTTATTGTCCGATGTCGCCGAAATTTGGGACAGTGAGTTAGGTTAAGGGCCTTGACATACTTCTGCAATATCGCACAGATCGGTCCAGATTTGGATGTAGCTGCCATATAGACCGATATCTCGATTTAAAGTCTTGGCCCCATAAAAGTTATACTTATTAGTATTTGGTCCAAATCGGAACCTATTTTGATATAACTGATATGGGACATAAGGTATGAAATTTTCACCTAATTTTGATGACAGGTGGTTTACATATATACCCGAGGTGGTGAGTATCCAAAGTTCGGCCCGGCCGAACTTAACGCCTTTTTACTTGTTAATTTGACTTTTTTTTGGCCTTAAAAGGGTTGTCGTAAAAACTTTTCCCAAAAAAAAAAAAAAACTGCAGAACTTACAATGCTTTCATGTTGCAAAAATTATTTTTATTGTTATTACACTACAATAACATTTTGTTTTCAATTTGCTATAGCTTACGTTTCCGTCTAAGAGATATTACCCGCCACAGAAAGTTGTATCAAAATCTAGTGTTTTGCATACTACCATAGTTACTTCCCTGGATAATGTCGCATTGTATTAAGCTTGAATGTTCGAAAATATTAGCATGAAGTTTTTCCAAATGTTATGGAAAATTGGCAAACAATTTTTTCAGCATAGTTGCGTTGTGCCATGACATTTGGAAAACTTTTATGCAACATTAAATGTGTAGTGAATAAAAGCATTGATGGTCCCACCAAGAAGCTTGAATTTGCTTTCTGAAGGACATTTATTTTCAGAGTTTTCCCTTGGACATAAAATAAAGTGAATGCATATACTAAAAGTGTAATAAATGTAAGGTAAACACACGCAGAAGCAACAATTTGGAAAGTTGCTACCATGACAATGTGATAACAAAACGGGATAGCAGCATGGTAGCGGATGTGTTTGAATGAAAGAATCGTAGTAAAATAACAACAAACGAGTAAAAGCGTGCAAAGTTCGGCCGGGCCGAATCTTGGGAACCCACCACCATTGATTCTGCTAAAAATGTATACAAAATAAATTTTGTTGAATTTCATAATTTTATTCTACATACCAAACATCTGTCAAACCAGTAAAGATTAAAGCTTCTATGAACCGAACAAGGATGATCGAGAGACCAGTTTACATGGGAGCTAAATAAGGTAATATACCGATTTGAACCGTACCTTGCACTGTTGTTGGAAGTCATAACAGAACACTATATGCAAAATTTTAACCAAATCTGAAAAAAATGTGGCTTCCAGGGGTTCAAGAAGTCATAACTGGAGATCGGTTTATATGGGAGCTATATCTAAATCTGAACCGATATGGGCCATTTGCAATCCCCAACGACCTACATTAATATAAAGTATCTGTGCAAAAACTCAAGCAGCTAGCTTAACGTGTTCAACCTCTTTCGTGATTTCGACAGACGGATGGACGGACATTGCTAGATCGACTCAGAACGTCGAGACGATCAAGAATATATATACTTTATGGGGTCTTAGACGAATTTTTCAAGGCGTTACAAACGGAAAGACTAGGTAAGTATACCGCCATCCTCTGGTGGTGGCTGTAAAAACAATAACGGTGATAAGAGCAAATGTAAAAGCAAACAGACTCGAACTGGCCTACCAACTACTATTGGCTGGTGGCGGTGAGAAAGCAATGAAACTTCATTATACGGAAAGCCCTTTTCCATTTTTAGGCCGCATTTATATCTTCTGGTACGCATATGTGACCTGTTTTATATGCCTCAAATATTTTGTTGTAACACACGAAATATTTTTGGATGCGAAGCAAAAATTTACACCCAAATAAATAGAGCAAGCCAATAAAAGGAACGTGGGGGTTAATAGATTTTGGATATTGCATAGTGCATATGTTGAAATGGAAGATGGAATGAAAATTAGGATGGCAAATGGAAAAGAAGATAGGACAGAAGGTATGGCGGAACCTTGGATTTGAAATGAGATAGAATACGGCGTTGTAGATTGTTCGAAAACGATGAACGATAACGACAAGTGGGACGAATAAGTTGGAAGGCCACAAAAAGACGGAAATCTGCACGTGGAATTGAATGGAAAATTTTACCCAGAGGCACATTCCAAAACAAGTTAAACCGTGCAAAGTTCGGCCAGCCGAATCTTGGGAACCCACCACCATGGATTCTGCTAAAAATTTTTACACAATTAATTTGGTTGAATTGCAGAATTATATTCTACATACCAAACTTCTGTCAAACCAGCAAAGATTAAAACTTCTAGGAACCGAACAAGGGTGATCGAGAGACAGGTTTACATAGGAGCTATATCAGTTTATAGATTAATTTGGACCGTACTTGGCACAGTTGTTGAAAGTCATAACAAAACACTACATGCTCAATTCCAGCCAAATCGGACAAAAATTGCAGCTAATGAGGGCTCAAGAATTTAAATCGGGATATCGGTTTATATGGGGGGTATACCAGGTAATAGACCGAATTGGACCGCATTTTGCACTACGTGCTAAATTTCAACCAAATGCGACAAAAAATTGTAGCTTCCAGGGGCTCAAATCTGGCTCAAATCTGGAGATCGATATGAAGCGACATGGCCCATTTGGAAAGCCAACGTCCTACATTAGTAATAAGTATCTGTGCAAAATTTCAAGTGGCTTACTTTACGGGTTCGACCTCCATCGTGATTTCGACAGACGGACGGACATGGCTAGATCGACTAAGAACGTCGAGACGATCAAGAATATATTGTTTGTTTGTTTGTTTATTGAGTGTAACACCAGCACAACAAGATTATATCTTATATGTTAATGTGCTGATTCGCAATAGAGTATATAAAATAATGATTATTCTTTTTAAAAGGATATTAACTAATCTTAACATTTTAAATTATAGTAGTAAATATTAAGGACATTTAAAGAAAAATAATTCGTAGTTCATTTAAAAAATTTAAGTAGCTCATTTTTGAATGAAGTTGCATTGCTTATGCTCTGTATGTTTGGAGGTAGGTTGTTCCAGAGACGCGTACTATGTACAATGTACTGTCGTTCAGAGGTTTGTGTGGCAAATCGTGGTTGAATGAGTTTTAGGCCACGGTTGGATCTGGCGAATTTCAGATGTTTGTGTAGGTATTCAGGTTCTTTTGTGTAGATTACCTTGTGCAGAAGAAGTAGACATCTGACATTCAGTAAGTTTGAAAAAGTTAAGTTAAATATTTGGTATGTAAATTGTGATATACGAGCTTGTCGACTTTTGTTAAACACATATCTTGCAATATCATTGTAAGCAACATTAAGCTTTCTACTGGTGTCTGCATCACAATTCGCAAATATCTCGCATCCATATAACAGTGTGGGAATTAAATAACTTTTTGCAAGTAACATTCGGATGTGAAAAGGAGTTGACAAGCGAACAGTCCATAAATTTCGCAGCATCCCACGTACTTTGCCAACTGTTGCATTAATGTGATTTGTCCACGTTAGGGTTGAATTAAAAGTCAATCCTAAATTTGTGGCTACTTGTACAAGATTCACTACAGAGTTACCAATTTTCACAACGAGATCATCAGTTATTGTCACATTTCTTTTACTTATCAGAATCAGTTTGGTTTTGGATGGATTTAAACATAATGCATTATTAACAGCCCAACAATGTATTAAGTCTAAATCAATATTTATGTTAGACACACAGGTTTGGATATCTTTCAGTTTGCAGTATGTGTAAAGTTGGACATCGTCAGCATACATTTGGATTTTAGATGTTGCAGGCACATCAGGCAGATCATTTATATACATGGAAAATAAAAGAGGGCCAAGGATAGAACCTTGAGGTACTCCTTTAAGGACATTAAGAGAGTTAGACCAACTATTGTTATAAAAAACAGACTGCGATCTTTGCGTCAAATATGATGATATCAGCTTGCAAGACGTCTCGGAGAAATTAAATAATTTCATAAGTTTTAGGACAAGAATATTATGGTTTACAGTGGGTTGCCCAAAAAGTAATTGCGGATTTTTTAAAAGAAAGTAAATGAATTTTTAATAAAACTTAGAATGAACTTTAATCAATTATCCTTTTTTGCACTTTTTTTCTAAAGCAAGCTAAAAGTAACAGCTGATAACTGACAGAAGAAAGAATGCAATTACAAAGTCACAAGCTGTGGAAAAATTTGTCAACGCCGACTATATGAAAAATCCGCAATTACTTTTTGGGCAACCCAATATATACTTTATGGTGTCTTAGACTAGTATACCCCCACCCTATGGTGGGGGTATACTAGTCTATATTAGACCATCCCATACTTTAAAAGAGAAAGATTTTTCGTTATACTCACCATGCAAGGATGGAGGTATATTCATTTATCTTGATATAGACTTTATATAGACCGATCCGCCGATTTAAGGTCGTAAGTCCATAAAAGCCACATTTGTTATTCGATTTTGCTGAAATTTGTGATTAGGTCCCTTGACATCCTTTTTTAATTTGGCCCCGATCTTTCCAGATTTGAATAAAGCTCCCACATAGTTTGATCTCTCCATATAAGGTTATGGACCCATGAAAGGCGCATTTTTGTCCGATGTGGCCGAAATTTGGGACAGTGAGTTGTGTTACGCCCTTCGATATCCTTCTGCAATATGGCCCAGACCGATCCAGATTTGGATATAGCTGCCATATAGACCGAACTCTCGATTTGAGGTCTTAGACCCATAAAAGGCGCGTTTATTGTCTGATTTCAACTAATTTTTGGAAAGTGAATTGTTTCTTCAATTTATTGAGAATTGTGTTAGGACCTTCGATATCCTTGTGTTAGGACCTTCGATATCCTTCTTCAATGCCATATAGACCGATCTCTCAATTTAATGTTTTCGGCCCATGAAAGGCGCATTTACTGTCCAATTTCAATTCCAAGTCCATTTATTGTTCAATTTCAATTTGAAGGCCCTTCGACATCCCTCTTCAATTTGGCTCAGATCGTTTCAGTTTTGAATATAACTGCTATATAGACCGATCTCTCGACTTAAAGTCTTGGCCCCGTAAAAGACGCATTTAAAATCCGTTTTCGCTAAAATTTAACTCAATGGCCTATGTAAAACTTGTCTTGCTTTTCCGTGCCGACATGACGTTTAAATTTGGATGTACAACCTTTTAAAGAAACCAGTAGTGGATCTTAGGTTCTGGCATGAAATACGAAAGCTTGGTACATATTTACATTAAATTTATGATTCAAACATCAACTGTACCATGCACCACTACTGTGGCTGTGACAAAATGTACGGTTTGCCTCAGAACTTCTTCATCTTCTTGATACGGCTTAGCATGTCCGTCTGCCCGCGTGTCGTTTCTGATCCGTATGGCCGTCTTTCACTTCTTGGTAATCAAGTTGAAGATTGCAACTGTGTTATTAATCATCACGAAATTTTCCTTAGCCCAAAGACAGCGGTATGATTTTTTTTAAAATCAATTCAAATTAAGATATAGCTCCCATATATATTATACCCCCGATTTGTACTTATAAGGACATAGCCAACACAATTTTTAACCGATTTGCCCGAAATTTGGTATGGAATGCCTGAAAGACTCTGCTAAATTACATCAGAATCGGCTTACATTTGGGTGTAGCAACCAACAGTCACTACAGTCAAATAATTGTACTTCAGCTTCATATGGTGAAAATCGGTTATTAAATGTGTCTTTAATAGACATTTTGATATGGACAGATTTGGACCATAATTAGTTCGGACAATAGCAGCCAAACTCGAACTACCTCAGGCCTGTTCCGGTTTTCGGATTTGCAAAACGAAAAAAAAAAAACAAGTAAAAAGGCGTTAAGTTAGGCCATGCCGAACTTTGGATACCCACCACCTCGGGTATATATTTAAACCACCTTTCATCAAAATCCGGTGAAAAATGCATACCTTATGCCCCATAGCAGTTATATATGTTCCGATTTGGACCAAATACTAATAACTACAAGTAATTGTTCAATTGTGTATAACAAAATATTGGTCTTTTAAGTAGCTAAATCTAAAAATAAACCGATTTGAATCACGTACTACACGGATGTCGAAATGCTTAGCATAAGTCACTGTGTAAAATTTCAGTGAAATCGTATTATAAATGCGACTTTTATGGGATCAAGACTATAAATCGAGATATCGGTCTATATGGCGGATCTGGACGGATTTAGGTCAAATTTGAAAAGATTGTCGAAGGGCCTAACACAACTCACCGTCCCGAATTTCGGCGTCATCGGACAATAAACGCGCCTTTTATGACCCCAAAACCTTAGATCGAGAGATCGGGCTATATGGCAGCTATATCGAAATCTGAACCGATCTGTGTCATATTGCATAAGTATGTCAAGGTGCTTAATTTAACCCACTGTCCCCAATTTCGGCCACATTGGACAATAAATGCGCCTTTTATGGACCCAAAACCTTTAATCAAAAGATCGGTCTATATCGCAGCTATATCCAAATCAAGACCGATCTGAGCCAAATTGACGAAGGATGTCGAAGGGCTGATCACTACTCACTGTCCCAAATTTAAGCAAAATCGGGTAATAAATGTGGTTTTTTAGGGCCTAAAACCCAAAATCAGGGGATCGGTATATATGGCAGCTATATCCAAATCAGGACCGATCTGGGTCAAATTGACGAGGGATGTCGAAGGGCTTATCACAACTAACTGTCCCAAATTTCGGCAAAATCGGATAATAAATGTGGCTTTTATGGGCCTAGGACCCTAAATCGGAGGATCGGTCTGTATGGCAGCTATATCCAAATCTGGACCGATCTTAACCAAATTGACGACGGATGTCGAAGGGCCTAACGCAACTCACTGTCCCAAATTTCAGCCAAAATATGGACAAAAAAGAATCTGTGCAAAATTTCAGCTCAATATCTCTATTTTTGAGGACTGTAGCGTGATTTGCCAAATTTCGGCAAAATCGGATAATAAATGTGGCTTTTATGGGCCTAGGGCCCTAAATCGGAGGATCGGTCTGTATGGCAGCTATATCCAAATCTGGACCGATCTGAACCAAATTGACGACGGATGTCGAAGGGCCTAACGCAACTCACTGTCCCAAATTTCAGCCAAAATATGGACAAAAGAAGAATCTGTGCAAAATTTCAGCTCAATATCTCTATTTTTGAGGACTGTAGCGTGATTTGCCAAATTTCAACCAAATCGGATAATAAATGTGGCTTTTATGGGCCTGAGACCCTAAATCGGAGCATCGGTCTATATGGGGGCTATATCAAGATATAGTCCGATATAGCCCATCTTCGAACTTAACCTGCTTATGAACAAAAGAAGAATCTGTGCAAAATTTCAGCTCAATATCTCTATTTTTGAGGACTGTAGCGTGATTTCAACAGACAGACGGACGGACAGACGGACGGACATATCTAGATCGTCTTAGATTTTTACGCTGATCAAGAATATATATACTTTATAGGGTCGGAAATGGATATTTCGATGTGTTGCAAACGGAATGACAAAATGAATATACCCCCATCCTTCGGTGGTGGGTATAAAAATGTTTAGCCTATATTTTCTAAGTGTTCTTTTTTATGGTTTGATATCACTTTAGGTTCCTCTTATAATATAGAAATTAGATTAGAGTATGCATTTAAACTTAGATACAACAAGGTTTGCATGAGAACCAAATCCGAGGATAGATCACTGGCTCTACCGGAGAGTGGTGGAATACGATGGAGAAAAAGTTCGACGCAAGGACAATAAAACAGGTTCAGACAACATGTAGTCTTAGCATAGGCGGAGCGATGAGGACCACGACCACTGGTGCACTGGAAACAATTCTAGTTATCAGACCCATATACACAATATACAGATAAAGTGTGAGGCAGCCATTGAGGCAATGAGACATAAGCTGATGGGAGAATAAGAGCCATCGAGGCAATGTGAACATCTTTACAGATTGTAAACTGGCCATCATCGCAATAGCAACCTGGACGGTAGGGTCACGAACGGTCTTGGTGTGTAAGAAGGAGATTAACGCACTTTCTGAGGATGACACAATCCGCATCGTGTGGTGTCCGTACCACAGCCGATTAAATGACATGAGAGAGCAGACGATTTGGCAGTGTATCCAAAGGACTGCCGTCAATAAACTTGGTTGATCCGAAGCCTTTCGGGTCGACGCAATTCGAGTTAAGGCCTTGGGCAACTATGACGAAAAACCTATGTGGAGATCCGGATCGTGAGAAGACGAGGCTATTATTGATATAATGGTACAAAAACTAAGAAATTATGGAGTTCGCGGTAATGAGCTTTCACTTTTTAAATCATATTTGGAGAATCGCAAGCAATTTGTTCAGATCAATGAATGTAAAAGTTCAATGATTTCGGCGAAACATGGCGTACCTCAAGGAAGTACGTTGGGCCCCTTATTGTTCATTATATATATGAATGATCTTGTCAATTTGGAACTAACCGGAAAATTATTTATGTATGCAGATGACATATGTGTTTTTTACCCATACAAATCTGAAGCTGTTGTAAAGTCTTACATGGAACGGGACGCTTCGTTAATATGTGAATATATGCGAGTAAATAAACTATTTCTTAACGAGTCTAAAACTAAGATAATGCGCTTCAGACCACTCAGACATTTTAATTCGCAATTCAGCCTAAATATTGGTGGAAAAGAAATCAAGGAAGTAAGCACAATCAAGTACTTAGGATTACACTTGCAGTCGAATTTAGCCTGGGATGAACATATCCGGCATCTAAAGTTAAAGATATCGCCGGCTCTTGGCTTATTATATAAATTCAAGAACAAATTTGATACTCGAACTAAATTTTTAATCTATCAAAGTTTAATTGGAAGTCATCTTAATTATTTGGCCATCATATACGCCCACAAGAACAATACGGCTTTGAAATCACTCCAGCGTCTTCAAAATAGATCTCTGAAAGCAGTGGCTAATCTGGATATAAGGCATTCCACGTCTAGTCTCTATCATGATATTTTCCCATCGGTTATGCCAATATATTGTAGATATAGATTCCAAGTTCTATTATATGTCTATAAATGCCTTAAAAACATTGGACACCACACACTTCTTTTTACACGAAATCAATCAAGTTTCAATACTCGGAATAATCAGCAGCTAAGAGTTGTATTATGCCGTACTGAGACGACTAAACAACGTATTGAGTATGCTGGTTGCCACGCATTCAATGCCTTACCACAAATTTTTAATGAATACAATAGTATCCAAATCTTTAAACGCAAATTGAAGGAATATTTATTATCTCATGTTGATGAATTTGTTTAAGACAGTACACAAGCTATGATTGTTACTAATTGTATATACGTAAATAATTTAAGAAAAAAAAGTTTACAATATTAAAATTACTATAAATACAATATGAAGTAATGTTTTTTGCCAACTAGCCTCTTTAATGCCTTTTTGGCGCTGAGGCACCAACATAATTTTGAATTATTGTACATATAAGATTTATAACGAATAAAATAAAAAAAAAAAAAAAAAAAAAAAAAAAGTAAGAAGAAAGCCAATACAGCTTTCGGTATCATAACAAGGTAAACAGGACTACGTACTCACCTATGCAAAATACATGCGGCAAGTGATAGCAAGTGTAGGGCATGTGAGGAAGGTGATGAGACGTTGGAGCATTTCCTATGTCATTATCCGGGTTTGGCGGCTGACAGACACCGGCAATTAAATGGGGACAACAGGGCTGCGAATACGAGCTATTCTACAACTCCGTTTCCTAAGTGAATTTCGAGCATTAAAATAAAACAAGTAAAAGCGTGCTAAGTTCGGCCGGGCCGAATCTTATATACCCTCCACCATGGATCGCATATGTCGAGTTCTTTTCCCGGCATCTCTTCTTAGGCAAAAAAAGGATATAAGAAAGATTTACTCTGCTATTAGAGCGATATCAAGATATGGTCCGGTTTGGACCACAATTAAATTATATGTTGCAGACCTGTGTAAAATGTCAGCCAATTCGAATAAGAATTGCACCCTTTGTGGGCTCAAGAAGTAAAATAGAGAGATCGATTTATATGGGAGCCGTATCGGGCTATATACCGATTCAGACCATAATAAACACTTATGTTAATGGTCATGAGAGAATCCGTCGTACAAAATTTCATCCCAATCGGATAAGAATTGCGCACTCTAGAGGCTCAAGAAGTCAAGACCCAAGATCGGTTTATATGGCAGCTATATCAGGTTATGAACCGATTTGAACCATACTTGGCACAGTTGTTGGATATCATAACAAAACACGTCGTGCAAAATTTCATCCCAATCGGATAAGAATTGCGCACTCTAGAGGCTCAAGAAGTCAAGACCCCAGATCGGTTTATATGGCAGCTATATCAGGTGTTGGATATCATAACAAAACACGTCGTGCAAAATTTCATTCTAATCGGATAAGAATTGCGCACTCTAGAGGCTCAAGAAGTCAAGACCCAAGATCGGTTTATATGGCAGCTATATCAGGTTATGGACCGATTTGAACCATACTTGGCACAGTTGTTGGATATCATAACAAAACACGTCGTGCAAAATTTCATCCCAATCGGATAAGAATTGCGCACTCTAGAGGCTCAAGAAGTCAAGAAGTCAAGACCCAAGATCGGTTTATATGGCAGCTATATCAAAACATGGACCGATATGGCCCATTTACAATACCAACCTACCTACACTAATAAGAAGTATTTGTGCAAAATTTCAAGAGGCTAGCTTTACTCCTTCGGAAGTTAGCGTGCTTTCGACAGACAGACGGACGGACGGACAGACGGACGGACATGGCTAGATCGACATAAAATTTCACGACGATCAAGAATATATATACTTTATGGGGTCTCAGACGAATATTTCGAGTAGTTACAATCAGAATGACGAAATTAGTATACCCCCCATCTTATGGTGGAGGGTATAAAAACAAGTAAAAACGTGTTAAGTGCATCCATTCCGAATTTTAGGTACCCACCACCAGGATAAAAATACCATCCTCTTTTATAACAACTCTACTATCATATCCATAGTAATATGTTAATGGGAGCGGGTCTGGATCATATTTGATTCAGGTTCCGAGAACTCTTATACAATTTTTAGTGAATTCGGGCAACAAATCCGCTTTTAAAGGGACTAGATCATTCTACATGGCAGCTGTATCTAAATATAGTCTGATCGGGACCATATTTGAGTTGGAGGGATTTGGACCGTACTTGGCAAAGTTGTTGAAAGTCGTAACAGAACACCTCATGAAAAATTTCAGCTATATCGAACAAAAATTGCTGCTTGTAAGGACTCAAGAACTCAAATCGGGAGATCGGTTTATATGGGAGCTACAACAGGTTATAGACCGATTTAAACCGTACTTAGCGCAGTTATTGAAAGTCATAACAAAACTCTACATGCAAAAATTGGGGGCTCAGAAAGACAATTCGGCGATCGGTTTTTATGGGAGCTACACCAGGTTATAGACCGATTTAAACCGTACTTAGCACAGTTATTGGAAGTCATAAAGGAACACCAAGTGCAAAATTTCAGCCAAATTGGTCAAAACTTGAGGTTTCCAGGAGCTCAAGAAGTCAAATCGGGAGATAAAATTATATGGGAGCCACATCTAAATCTTAACCGATATGGCCCAAAATTATTTTGTGCTAAGAATATAATTAAAATTAAGTTATTCTAAACACAAAATTAAGGTAATTTTTTTTATGACAAGATATTCTATTGAGAAAAATTTAGCTTGGACCGCCTTTTTGTCCATTTAACTTATGGACAAAACTGTAAAGGAATTTTGCTAAAAACAAAATTTTTAAGAAATTTTTCTAAGCGAATGTTAAGTAACTTTTTATCCCCACCACCGAAGGATGGGGGTATATTCATTTTGTCATTCCGTTTGCAACACATCGAAATATCCATTTCCGACCCTATAAAGTATATATATTCTTGATCGGCGTAAAAATCTAAGACGATCTAGACATGTCCGTCCGTCTGTCCGTCTGTCTGTTGAAATCACGCTACAGTCTTCAAAAATAGAGATATTGAGCTGAAATTTTGCACAGATTCTTTTTTACCATAAGCAGGATAAGTTCGAAGATGGGCTATATCGGACTATATCTTGATATAACCTCCATATAGACCGATACGCTGATTTAGGGTCTTAGGCCAATAAAAGCCACATTTATTATCCGATTTTGCTGAAATTTTGGACAGTGAGTTGTGTTAGGCCCCTCGACATCCTTCGTTAGTTTTACCCAGATCGGTTCAGATTTGGATATAGCTGCCATATAGACCGATCCTCCGATTTAGGGTCTAAGGCCCATAAAAGCCACATTTACTATCCGATTTCTCTCAAATTTGGGACAGTGAGTTATGTTAGGCCCTTCAAAATCCTCCGTCAGTTTGGCTCAGATCGGTCCAGATTTGGATATAGCTGCCATATAGACCGATCTCTCCATTTAAGGTTTTGGGACCATAAAAGAGGCATTTATTGTCCGATTTCGCCGAAATTTGGGACATTGCTTTGTGTTAGACTCTTCGACATTTTTATGCAACTTGGCCCAAATCGGTCCAAATTTGGATATATCTGCCATGTAGACCGATATCTCGATTTAAAGTCTTGGCCTCATTAAAGGCGCATTTATAATCCGATTTCACTGAAATTTGACACAGTAACTTATGTTAGGTTTTTCGACATCCGTGTCGTATATATTTAGTTCTGATCGGTTTATTTTTAGATATAGCTAGTGTACTTATTAGTATATGGTTCAAATCGGAACTTATTTTGATATAACTGATATGGGACATAAGGTATGAAATTTTCACCGAATTTTGATGAAAGATGGTTTACATATATACCCGAGGTGGTGGGTATCCGAAGTTCGGCCCGGCCGAACTTAACGCCTTTCTACTTGTTCTAAACAAATTTAAATGAAATTTTTTCTAAATACAGAATTTCAGAGTTACTTTCTCTAACGACAAAACTTCTGGCAGTGTCGGACCCCCCACGAAATATTTTTTTTAAAAAACAACATTTCATTTGTGTTTTCTCTTCTTGAGGATCTGCGCGCCGAATTTCAATGTTAAATTTACGTTCTACCCACAATGAGACTCACATTGCCCCGATCGGCCCAGATGTCCGCTCGGTGTGTTTTAGGGTGGGGTATTCTCCTCAAATATGGGTAGGGCAGCTTTCCAGATACTTGAGATCAGATTCCTATTCCACTCCGGAATAACTTTCGTTTGATACCCGATCTATCGCCGTGACTGCTAGGTGAGATTTTGGTGTGGGACGCTTCCCCCAAAAAAGTGGCCTCAAATATGAATCGCACATTTGTAATCTTGATTCGAATACCTTTTATTTGAACCCCCATTGACACGATGGGCCCGTACATCCGCTCGTTATGATTTTGAGATAGGGCATTAATCCCAGTAACTCACTTGAATCGATTTCTATATTAGAGCCAGACAGCCCAAGCTAATAGAAAATACCCCAATTGGAAAAAAATTTTTGAGTGTAAACAAACGTCATAACATTAAAGTTTTCCAGTTAAGTATTAAAGACACCCAGAGAATAGGCTATGAAGATAACCATGTAATTTTTACTGTAGCAGCTGTCACAATAAGAACAAAAACGCATGACTCTTAAAGTTGGGATGTCTCTTAAGCTAAGCAGTTGACCTTTCCTATGGCACTTAGAGACCTCAGACGTAAACAGAGTCACCCAAATCTTCGACTGGCTATTAAGGTTTAAATAATTTATAAGATTTTTTTGCCATTTGTTGTGTTTTTCTTTCTTTGTATTCGCTCTGGCTGTCCTACCAAGAAGACCCAAGAAGTTTTAGTTCATTGACTTCCGAGTTGTTCTGGAAAACAGATCCCAGAAGTGTTGGTGCTGTTACTCTGAAGACAACTTATGTAGGAAAAAATAATTATTGTGTCCATATGAAAAGCTTAAGGACTTTGTCCTCTCACACAGTCCTTTTCTCATTTCAAGCAACAGACAAACATTTCCTCGGAAACTAAGGCAGTATTACCATAGTGTTGGGTAACAAAGTTGCTAAGTAAAAAAAAAAATAAAAAACAAACATAAAACATGGGTGTAGTTATGGCTTTCGCACGTTATGCTTCGCCGCCTTTTCCTTGTATGTTATCCTATTTTCGGCTTTAAGTCTCTCACATTGGCCTAATAGAATTATTGTCCCATTAAATAAACATCATAAAGTTTATTTGCTTTTACCATGGTGGTCCATTCGGTCGGGTTATGGCAACAAGGTGCTGAAGTAATATTTCCTCTCAGGCTTGTCGACAGCAACAATTTATTAATATCCGATTAATATTTTCTTTACTTTGGCTTGGGGCGAAACTAAGGCGAAACGCCGCGGCGCCTACCTTTGTTTACCGCCAATCAACAATTAACATAATGATGGTGGGACTTAACAAGGCAAATATAAAACAAACATTGTGTAAGGAGAAGAAAAAAGTTTCTTCAACACTAAATTCAATTGGAACTAATAAGAAATGAAAACAAGTAAAAAAGCATTAAGTTCGGCCGGGCCGAATTTTGGATACCCACCACCTCGGGTATATATGTAAACCACCTCTCGTCATAATCCGGTGAAAAATGCATTCCTTATGTTCCATAGCAGCTTTATCGAAATATGTTCCGATTTGGACCAAATACTAACAAGTACAAGTCATTGTTCAATTGTATAAAACAACATATTGTATTATTCTTCTTAGTAGCTACATCTAAAAAGAAACCGATCTGAACCATATACGACACGGTTGTCGAAAAGCCAACATAAGTCACTGTGCCAAATTTCAGTGCAATCGGATTATCAATGCGCCTTTTATGTGGCCAAGACTTTAAATCGAGATATCGGTCTACTCGGCAGCTATATTCAAATCTGGACCGATTTGAGTCAAACTTCAGAAGAGCCTTACACAACTCACTGTCCCAAATTTCGATGAAATCGGATAAAAAATGCGCCTTTTATGGCCCAAAACCTTAAATCGAGAGATCGGTCTATATGGCAGCTATATCTTAACCTCGACCGATCTGGGCCAAACTGAAGAAGGGTGTCGAAGGGCCTAACACAACTCATTGTGCCAAGTTTCGTCGGCTTCAGACAATAAATGCGCCTCTTATGGGCCCAAAACCCCAAATCGAGATATCTTTCTATATGGCAGCTATATCTTAATCTCTACCGATCTGAGCCAAACTGAAGAAGGGTGTCGAAGGGCCTAATACAACTCACTGTCCCAAATTTGAGCAAAATCGGATAATAAATGTGATTTTTATGGGGCTAAAACCCTAAATCGGCGGATCGGCCTCTATGGCAGCTATATCCAAATCTGGACTGATCTGGGCCAAATTGAAGATGAATATCGAAGGGCCTAACACAACTTACAATCCCAAATTACAGCAAAATCAGATAATAAATGTGGCTTTTATATGCCTAAGACCCTATATCGGCGGATCGGTCTATATGGGGGCAATATCAAGATATAGTACGATATAGCCCATAGCAACTTAACCTGCTTATGGACAAAAAAAAATAATCCGTGCAAGATTTCAGCTCAATATCTCTATTTTTAAAGACAGTAGAGTGATTTCGACATACAGACGGACATGACTAGATCGTCTTAGATTTTTAGGCTGATCAAGAATATATATACTTAATGGAATCGGATATTTCGATGTGTTGCAAACGGAATGACAGTATGAATATTAACCCAACCAGCCCCAAAGGGGACAAATTTAGCAATATGGGGCCCAAATGAAAGGTCTTTGGGAGTAAAGCACGATTTTGTATGATACCAATATTCGGGAAAAGTGTTTATGGGGCCACCCCACCCCCACAACACCACCCAAATAGGAAGTATTTGCTGACTATTGCAATATGAGGCCCAATTAAGAGGGCTTTTGGAGAAGAACTCTAATCCGAAATATATTTTCAAGGTCAACTCGCCGCCCATCCCTCAAAACACCCGTCAAGCCACCATAACAACCACCAAATAAGACGTATTTGCTTACCAAGGCAATTTGGGTTTTAAAGAGAGTTGAATTAAATATTTATAGTTTTCAGGGCCAATACCCCAAACCGGACATATTTGCTGACTTTTGCAGTAAGGAGTTTAAATGAGAAAATGAATTTGATATCCAATTTTGAGGGCAATGGCAATATGGGGTTCAAATAAATGATAAATAGAAGTATGAGAATAGAGCACGTTGCTAATATATTTTCCGAGCTTAGTGTTTGGGGGACCACCCCAATCGCCAAAACACCCCTAAATCGGCCATATTTACCGACCATGTCAATGTGGAGCTTGATACCCACTTTCGGAACCAATTTTCTGGGAGTCTACCCCTTTCCCAAAATACCCCACAAACTGCAATTTTTTACCGACCATCGCGATATGGGGCTCCAATAAAGGTATTTGGGAGTAGAATACGAATTTGATATCCAAATGTAGGACCATGTATATAGGGCATCACCCCTTCCCCAAACTCCCCAAAAATTTGTTAGCATTTTCTAAACCTACATTTGATGAAACGAATTTTTGTGTTTTAAAATATTTCTTCCGATGCTCCAAAAAATATATGCACTTGCATATGTGTCCGCTCTCTCCTAATTATGGTATGAATGAACCCAATGTTAGATCACTTAGAGTGCTTAACAGCATATTTATCCAAAAGTCTTTTAGAATCAATTTATTATTAACCAATAGTCTGTAAGGAATTGTATTTCCATAGACTGAAATAAATAAATAACAAAAAAAATAATATATATATGTTTGGAATTCCGTGCTACTTACCAAATCCATACCACTCTCCTAAGTATGTTTATGTCTAATATTGTGTCCTCACCTAAATACCGATAGCTATTAGCCGCGAAAGCCGGGCAATGACATAGTGCTCCAAGGTCTCATCATCTTCTCCACATGCTATTACTTGTAGCACCGATTAAGCATAACTGAGCTCGTAGTCCTATATGTCTTGTAATGATACCAAAAGCTAAACTGACCTCTTTCTTACTTCGTTTCAGTAGTAGCCTCGTCCTCTTACGATCTGGATCACCCCATTGGATTTTCGCCGTCCTACCGACTGTTTCGCTGTTCCACAGTGTTACTTGCGCGTTCGTCGCCCACCCCCTTAACTTGGATTGCGTCGACCCGAAAGGCTTCGGGTTAACCAAGTTTATTAACGGCAGCCCTCTGGCCTTGACTGCAAAATCGCCCACCCTTTTATCTCCCCTTACTCCGTTATGGCCCGGCACCCAAACGATGCGGATTTTGTCATCCATTAAATGCCAATTTCTATTATTTACAAAAATTTTATTAAAAAATTTATTACATAAAAAAATTTAAATAGAAAGCATTAAACAATGATATAAAGCCGGACAATATCCTGCAATGGAATCTCGATAAGATTTTAAGACCTAACAAGTAAAAAGTCGTCAAGTTTGGCCGTGCTGAACTTTGGGTACCCACCACATCGGGTATATATGTAAACCACCTTTCATCAAAATCCGGTGAAAATTGCATACCATATGTCCCATAGCAGTTATATCGAAATATGATGCGATATGGACCAAATACTAATGAGTACAAGTCATCGTTCAATTGTGTATAACAAAATATTGGTATTTTTAGTAGCTATATCTAAAAATAAACCGATCTGAACCATATTAACATGGATGTCGAAAAGCCAATGTGCCAAATTTCAGTTAAATCGGATTATAAATACGCCTTTTTTGGGGCCAAGACTTTAAATCGAGATATCGGTCTTCATGGCAGCTATACCCAAATCTGGACCGATTTGGGTCAACTTGCATAAACATGTCGAAAAGCCTAAGACAAAGCACTGTCCCTAATTTCGGCAAAATCGGACAATGAATTCCTCTTTAATTTAAATCGTGAGTTCGGTCTATATGGCAGCTATATTCAAATCTGGACCGATCTGGGCAAAATTGAAGAAGGACGTCGAAGAGCCTAACCAAACTCACTGTCTCAAATTTCAGCGACATCGGACAATAAATGCGTCTTTTGTGGCCCCAAAACCTAAAACCTAGATATCGATCTATATGGCAGCTATGTGCAAATTTTGATCAATCTAGACCAAATTGCAGTAATATGTGGAGGGACTTAACTTAACTCTCTGTCCCAAATTTCGGCTACATCGGACAATGAATGCGCCTTTTATGGGCCCAACACATTAAATCGAGAGATCGGTCTATATGACAGCTATATCCAAATCTGGACCGATCTGAGTGAAATTCAAGAAGGGTGTCGAAGGGCCTAACACAACTCACCGTCCCAAATTGCGGCGACATCGAACAATAAATGCGCCTTTTATGGACCCAAGACCCTAAATCGCAGGATCGGTCTATATGGCAGCTATATCCAAATCTGGACCTATCTGGACCAAATAGACGAAGGATTTGAAGGGCTTAAAACAACTCATTGTCCCAAATTTCAGGTTAAAACTGTGGCCTAAATCGGAGGATTGGTCTATATGGCAGCTATATCCAAATCTGGACCGATTTGAGCCAAATTAACGAGGATGTCGAAGGGCCTAGCACAACTCACTGTCCCAAATTTCAGCAAAATCGGATAATAAATGTGGCTTTTATTGGCCTAAGACCCCAAATCGGCGGATCGGTCTATATGGGGGCTATATCAAGATAAATTCCGATATAGCCCATCTTCGAACTTAACCTGCTTCTAGACAAAAAAGAAAGAAAAAATCTGTGCTCAATATCTTAATTTTTGACGACTGTAGGGTGATTTCAACAGACAGACGGCGGACATGTCTAGATCGTCTTAGATTTTTACGCTGATCTACAATATACACACTTTATAGAGTCGGAAATGGATATTTCGATGTGTTGCAAACGGAATGATAAAACGAATATACCCCCATCCTTCGGTGGTGGGTAGAAAAAAGAAAGCGCAAACAGGCAAACCAAACGAAAGGCACGTCGCATGTTGTGTAGGTCACTGCCTATACACAAAAACAGCACTTGCAGCACCAACCGTTGGGCGATCGTCGTGCGAAGAACAAATTTTGCAAAAGATGTTTGTGTTTGTTGCTATTGGCATCGTTGGATAATTTTGATTTGAATAAGGGAAGTAAGAATTGATTTGTTTTTTATTGCGCTTGTGAATCAAGACGTCTTAAAGAGCCCTGTTCAAATTCACATGTGTGCTTTACAATGTACTCTAGTTGGGATGGTTGTAAAGCACCATGACCCATTTCACATACCCGCTGATCATTTTTCTTGGTCGAAATTGAAATTGCGATACGGGATAGCCAGTCAAATGCTTCTGGCAACAACACACTTTTGATGACTTTTAAATGGTTTTTGCTAGACTACTCTTTGAATAGAAAGCCGAACAATATCCTGCAATGGAATCTCTATAAAAAATTTAGTCAAAATTTTAGTTCCATAAAAAATTTGGACAAAATATTGTTTGTTTTGAAAATGTTGTCAAAATTGTATTTCAATATACAACTTATTCAGCTTTTATTTCTTACGAAGATTGTCGAAATAAAATTTTCTCCACGAATTTGTTTCCAATTTATTTTATAACATCATATTTAAAAGTCTCCTTATTTGGTCTTCTCTTAAAGTTTTTCTTCATATTGAGCAGAGTTTAATGGAGTAAACCTTCATAAACATTGCGACATTTCCATACACATACATAAATTTCACAAAAAAAGGCATTAAAGAACGAGGCATATTTGTTGTCTGTATTTTTATTGGTTTACCCTTGAACATCGTTTGCTGCCCACCATTTCTTCATTAAGTCAGACACACACAAGCATACACATACTCAAACTTAAAGGATTCCTTGCTTATGCTTTGCATGTTTACACAGCGTTTGCCACTTACAAACGAAATTCAATTACGGACAGCTGTTCAATGGATGGATCATTCGGTTTGAGTTCTGTTGCAGACATGATACCTCCCCAAGTTCGAAGGACTTGAAGCAAACACCTTTTCACAATTCTCCTTTTATTTGCATTAGGTCGGAAAATTCCTTAGTCATTATGTAAGCAGCGTGTTGAATGGCATTCTCCAGTGTTTTGCCTTTGTCTGGAGGTACCAGGACATTTCGATATGCCAATAACGAATTCAATTGAAGTGACTATGGAATGAATGCTGGTATTTAAACACGTTTTCGATATATCTATTCTACCAAAGTGAAGATTGTGATGGAAATGCACTCCAACCAGTTGTATCTCCGAAACGAATCGACTGTGAGCTATGGAGCAATTTTGCCATTATTATCCATTACCATTGGTTATGGGGCATATTTAAATATATTAGCAAAGGCAATGCATATATTATTCCCAAATATATTTGGAAAATAATTCGGTACATATGGATGACATCACCTGATAAAAATAGAAAAATAGAGCTTCAGTGTCTTCAACGGGGTGAATAAAACGCAAGTAATGAACAGTCATATCTTATCTGCAGGCAAAACAAATCGAAGCCTTAAGAAAGTCTAGGAAAAAACAAGTGCTAAGTTCGGCCGGGCCGAATCTTATATACCCTCCACCATGGATCGCATTTGTCGAGTTCTTTTCCCGGCATCTCTTCTTAGGAAAAAAAGGATATAAGAAAAGATTTGCTCTGCTATTAGAGCGATATCAAGATATGGTCCGGTTTGGACCACAATTAAATTATATGTTGGAGACCTGTGTAAAATTTCAGCCAATTCGTATAAGAATTGCGCCCATTGGGACTCACGAAGTAAAATAGAGAGAACGATTTATATGGGATCTGTATCGGGATATACAGGGTGGCTGATGAATATTGCTACAATGATGAATATTGCTACATTTTTTTTTCGGTGTATGGAATACATTTTTCTTTTATTCATGTTAAATTAAATTATTAAATTAATTATTAAATTATTATTAATTAAATTAATTAATTAATTAATTAAATTAATTATTAAATTATTATTATTAAATAGAAAAAAGTTATTACATTTTTTTTTGGTAGCGGCTTTCATCAGCCACCCTGTAGACCGATTCAGACCATAATAAAAACGAATGTTGATGGTCATGAGAGGATCCGTCGTACAAAATTTAAGGCATATCGGATAATAATTGCGACCTCTAGGGGTCAAGAAGTCAAGATCCCAGATCGGTTTATATGGCAGCTATATCAGGTTATGAAACGATTTAAACCTTATTTGACACAGTTGTTGAAAGTAAAAATAAAATACGTCATGCAAAATTTCAGCCAAATCGGATAGGAATTGGGCCCTCTACAAGCTCAAGAAGTCAAACCCCCAGATCTGTTTATATGACAGCTATATAAGGTTATGCACCGATTTCAACCATACTTGACACAGTTGTTGGATATCATAACGAAATACTTTGTGCAAAAATACATTCAAATCGGATAAGAATTACGCCCTCTAGAGGCTCAAGAAGTCAAGACCCAAGATCGGTTTATATGGCAGCTTTATCTGGTTATGAACCGATTTGAACCATACTTGGCACAGTTGTTGGATAAAATAACAAAACACGTCGTGCAAAATTTCATTTCAATCGGATAAGAATTGCGCACTCTAGAGGCTCAAGAAGTCAAGACCCAAGATCGGTTTATATGGCAGCTATATCAGGTTATGGACCGATTTGAGCCATACTTGGCACAGTTGTTGAAAGTAAAAATAAAATACGTCATGCAAAATTTCAGCCAAATCGGATAGAAATTGCGCCCTCTAGAAGCTCAAGAAGTCAAATCCCCCGATCTGTTTATATGACAGCTATATCAGGTTATGGACCGATTTAAACCATAATTGGCGCAGTTGTTGGATATCATAACGAAATACTTTGTGCAAAAATACATTCAAATCGGATAAGAATTACGCCCTCTAGAGGCTCAAGAAGTCAAGACCCAAGATCGGTTTACATGGCAGCTTTATCTGGTTATGAACCGATTTGAACCATACTTGGCACAGTTGTTGGATAAAATAACAAAACACGTTGTGCAAAATTTCATTTCAATCGGATAAGAATTGCGCACTCTAGAGGCTCAAGAAGTCAAGACCCAAGATCGATTTATATGGCAGCTATATCAGGTTATGGACCGATTTTAACCATACTTGGCACAGTTGTTGGATATCATAACAAAACACGTCGTGCAAAATTTCATTCTGATCGGATAAGAATTGCGCACGCTAGAGGCTCAAGAAGTCAAGACCCAAGATCGGTTTATATGGCAGCTATATCAGGTTATAGACCGATTTGAACTATACTTGGCACAGTTGTTGGGTATCATAACAAAACACGTCGTGCAAAATTTCATTCCAATCGGATAAGAATTGCGCACTCTAGAGGCTGAAGAAGTCAAGACCCAAGATACCCTCCCCCTTACCCTAATTTTCAGAAACACCAGATCTCGGAGATGGGTGGTGCCATTTAAGCGAAATTTTGTGTGCTCTCATATAGTACCCTAAAAATAAAAACTTGGTGTCCAAATTTCGGATGGGGTACCTAGGGGAGCTGCCCCACACTAAACCCTACCAAACATATATTTACACCAATCACGGCAATATGGGACTCAAATGAAAGGTATTTAGGATAAGAAAACGTATCTGATATCCATTTGTCGAACCAAGTGCTAGGGGGACCACCCCAAGCCCCAAAACACCCCTAAATCGGACATATTTACCGACCATGACAATATGGGACTCAAATGCAAGGTATTTGCGAGTAGAATACGAATCTAATATCTACATGTGGGATCACGTTTCTGGGCGTCTACCCCTTCCCCAAAACACCCTCCAAACAGGACTTATTAACTGACCATGGGAATATAGGGCTTAAATCAAAGGTATTTGAACGTAGAATTCGAATCTGATATTTAAATATGGGTCCAAGTGTTTAGGGGGCCGCCTCCCCCAAAAACATTTCGTAAAATGGAAAAATTTACGACCATAGCAATATAGCGCTCAAATGAAAAGTCTTTGGGAGTAAAGCACGAATGTAATATCAATATTTGGGAAAAGTGTCTATGGGGCCACCCCTTGAGGGCTGTATTCAATTTGTCCAATTGTTGACAGTAAACATCCGAATTAATCGTTTGGTTCCTTGGAAGCAGCTCAAAATATACCACACTCTTCCAATCCCACCAAACAGACAGCATAACCTTCTTTTGGTGGATATCAGGCTTTGAAGTGGTGTGAGCTGGTTCACCATGCTTGGAGCAAGATTGTTTTCGACTTACGTTGTTGTAAACAATCCATTTTTCATCTCCAGTTATGATTCGTTTTAAAAACGGATCGAATTCATTGCGTTTAAGGTGCATATCACAAGCGTTGATTCGGTTTGTTAAATGAATTTCTTTCAATACATGTGGTACCCATATTAAAATTGACGCCAAACACACAAATGTAAACTAAATTTCGCACACTTTTTTTCTAAAGCAAGCTAAAGGTAACAGCTGATAACAGACAGAAGAAAGAATGCAATTACAGAGTCACAAGCAGTTGAAAAAATTGGTCAACGCCGACTATATTACTACTATATTACCAACAATTACTTTTTGGGCAACGCAATACTTCTTATTAGTGTAGGTCGGTTGGTATTGTAAATGGGCCATATCGGTCCATGTTTTGATATAGCTGCCATATAAACAGATCTTGGGTCTTGACTTCTTGAGCCTCTAGAGTGTGCAATTCTTATCCGATTGGCATGAAATACTGCACGACGTAATTTGTTATGATATCCAACAACTGCGTCAAGTATGGTTTAAATCGGTCCAAATAGGAAGTATTTGCTGATTTTTGCAATATGAGGCTCAAATATATATATATGAGAATAGAGCACGTTGCTGATATATTTTCCGGGCTAAGTGTTTGGGCGACCACCCCAATCCCCAGGACACCCTTAAATCGGGCATATTTTCCGACCATGATAATGTGGGCCTAAATGAAAAGTATTGGGGGGTAGAGTAGAGTGGGAGTCTTCCCCTTTCCCAAAATACCCCACACACAGCAATTTCACTAAAAAATCTTTAATTGTCAAAAATAAATATTTCAAGGAAACTTTTGTTCCATATAAAGTAAAAGAAGGCGCAGCGGAGTGGGCCCGGGTCAGCTAGTTTTTAATATAAAATTCGTAGTATACCCCTGAATACCTTTCATTTGAACCGCATACTGTCCCGATCGGTTCATTTTTATTTTGGGGCCGTACTTTTAGGGTAAGGGGGAGGGTCCGCCTCCCTACCGATATCAATAAATTATACAGCCTATTGTTCTTTCCGGACCACTCCCCACAATATGTAAAAATTTTAAAGAAATCGGTTCAGCCGTTTTTGAGTCTATATGGAACAAACAAATGTACAAACCCACAAACAAGCAAACATGCAAACAAACAAACAAACAAACATACAAACAAACAAATACAAGTTCATTCATTTTTATATATATAGATAATGAAACAAATAAACCACAACAAATTTACTGTCGAGAAATTCCACAAACATGTCCACTCGTACCTCAAGGCACCTTCTCCTGTCAGCTCTCTACCTATAATTTCAATCAAATGTACCCACTACCATCAACAAAGAGACAATAATTACTCGAATGCCATTTCAGAAAATGAAATCCTCAGCTTCCTTGCACTGCTTGCTTCCAGAAAGGTATTACAAATGTCAGGACATAAATGGTGAGATACTTTCCTGGTCTGCCACAAGGAATATTTACTCCTGCTGAGGCATTTGTTCATTTACTTTCGCTTTGATTGTGTGGTGCCATCTTAAATAACAAAACAATTGAGGTGTATTACCCATTATCCTCGTTGTCAACGGCAGTCTTCTAAGATTCCCTGCTCGTAGCCCCCACCCCGGCTCACTATCACAAAGCACAGACGAAGAATAACGGTGGGAAAAACTGCTGCGGCTGCAGTGGGAACAATGGCCTCATCTTGTGCATCATGTTTGCTGGCGAGAGTGGTGTGCCTTCTCACCAGCATCATCATCATTTAGAGCAGTGGTGTGGCAAATCCATAGTTATTCACGTGTTCGTTATGTCCTTTGTTCGAGGGCATTACCCAGAAGAATAAGAAGAAGTCATCCTCATAAAATTACAGGAATCTCCGGCACGTAATGTTCTGATATTTCATTCTTTTTGTATGTGTGTGGTTTTATCTCAGGATGTTGTTATGACTATCCTACAATACAATGTAAGACATCATAGGAATCTGTAAAAAACAACCATAAAGAACAATAGAAGACAAATGCAGGCAATCATATTATTAAGATTGTATTCTGAAGAGCAACTCACAGAGTCATGGTGAAGGTGTCTATGTGATGATGATAATGAGGTGCAATTGTTGTTCGTGAAGAATGGCTACATTTTGCAACAAATATTAAATTTTTCAGTTTTATCTTGGTTTGCAAAAAATTTCAAGATGTTTTAAGCTAGCAGGTCTTTTAAGAGTCTACGGAAAGTCCTCAAATAAAATGTGAGAAGACAAAATTTCGTCAGACAGAATGTCTAGCGTTCAAAGCCATTGATACAACTTTCAACAGATGCACAGAATCATGTGCCTACCATGGGAATAGTGTAATTGTGTAGACAAAAAAAAAACTGTCATCACACAAAAACACATGCATTGGCAAAAGTTTAGCTAACGGATAGGATTATCGAGCGAGGTAAATGGGGTATTTATATCATAGAGGCGTTTTCGCAATAAATTCGGCATAATCATATACATACCTACGTGAGGCTCTTGAAGCCTTCACACCTAATATCGCCGATGAGTAATTCTAACCAATTTACGGAACGCATCCCAATATGGTTTTTGTGTGTAGCTATCTCTGGCTTTCCTTTTCCATATTGCAAAGAAAATCTCCGATCATTGAGCTCGTCTCGAAAGAGGAACAAACGGATTACCGTCATACAGAATATCGCCAGACAGAATGTCGTCAAGCAGAATGTCGTCAGACAGAATGTCGTCAGACAGAATGTCGTCAGACAGAATGTCGTCAGACAGAATGTCGTCAGACAGAATGTCGTCAGACAGAATGTTGTCAGACAGAATGTCGTCAGACAGAATGTCGTCGGACAGAATGTCGTCAGACAGAATGTCGTCAGACAGAATGTCGTCAGACAGAATGTCGTCAGACAGAATGTCGTCAGACAGAATGTCGTCAGACAGAATGTCGTCAGACAGAATGTCGTCAGACAGAATGTCGTCAGACAGAATGTCGTCAGACAGAATGTCGTCAAACAGAATGTCGTCAGACAGAATGTCGTCAGACAGAATGTCGTCAGACAGAATGTCGTCAGACAGAATGTCGTCAGACGGAAGGAGGTCAGACGGAAAGAGGTCTGACAGAACAAGGTCAGGCCCAAAAATTTTCGTCAGGCTTAATACAGAATGCCGTCAGACAGAATTTAGTCGGACTAAATCTTGTCAGACAGAATATCGTCGGAGAGAATGTAGTTAGACGGAAAGAGGTCAGGGAATGTTATCAGACAGAACAAGGCCAGGCAGAAAAAATTTCGTCAGGCTCAGACAGAATATCGTCGGACTGAATTTCATCAGACAGAATCTCGTCGGCCGGAATGTAATCACAAAAAATTTCATAGGCTAAAAACATAATAGATCAGAAAGAATGTCGTTAGACAGAATATAGTCAGACAGCATATCTTCTGATAGAATGTCGCCAGACAGAATGTCATCAGATAGAACGTCATCAGACAGGATTTTGTCAGACAGAATGCCTTTAGATTGAATGTAGTAAGACAGAATGTCTTTCGATAGAATGTAATCAGACAGAATGTAGTCCCAAAAAATGTCATCAGACATAATTTCGTCAGATAGAATGTCGTCAAACCGAACGTCATCAGACAGAATATTGTCAGACAGAAAGTTGTCACATAGAATGTTGTCAGGCAGAATGTCGTCAGACAGAATGTCGTCAGACAGAATGTCGTCAGACAGAATGTCGTCAGACAGAATGTCGTCAGACAGAATGTCGTCAGACAGAATGTCGTCAGACAGAATGTCGTTGACAGAATTTTACTATCGTAAAAAAGTTTGGCCAATTTTCCAGCTATTAGGTCTTCTTTATAGTGCTTCCATAAAACTTTTCTTGTTTTAAAAACCCTCAACATAAAATTCGTTACTTTTGCCCATAACTTTCATATCCTTTTCAATACTTACATCCAAATTTTACTTACAAATTTTACTACTTAAATTATTTAATCCAACAAGATTAGCTGGCCAAAGACAAAGCCAATGAGCTTAGATCGGATTACAGATGGCTCTGTGAGCAGTAAGACTGATTTACATGTTTCTTAGAGAACAACATTTTTCCATATTAGATGGCTTTTCTTTGAAATAAGCGTCAAATTTAAAGAAAATTTACAGTTTAGTACTTTAATTTAAAAAAATCCTTAAAGTCTAAAAGCAGACTATTCCGAGCACTTATTGCGAGGCATATTACAAGGAGGAGACTAGGGGCAATAAACACCCACCACACAAGTACGGAAGTTACTTGCAAAAACGAATTAAAGCTTTAATGGTGGTGGCTGCACTTTCATCACTATGCCAAAGGCGGCTGCAAGATGCTTACATTTTCTCGTTTTTTGCGTTTGAATTTTTTTTTTTCCAGTACTTTAGGCGGTTATTGCAAGACTTACGCTTTAAATCGCTGTGACATCTATGGCAAAGGCAAATCCCTTTTTTTGCGCATGCCAACATAATCACATAGCGTATACAGTTGAATGGTTGAATGAATGTCTGTCAGCAGCGAGACTTTAAGCGTGTATGTATGAATGCAGATGGGAAACTTATGGCGTGGTAGCTAGAATACCTTAGCAAGGATGGGTTGTATGAGTGAAGATATGATATTTCAAAAATCCTGTTGCAGGTCACGGCATATGAATTTATTCCATTTATTTCAAGGACTTTTCATTGCAACCATGTGTCATATGAATTTTTTAAAACAATTTGAAAGGGATAGACTCATCTTTTTAACATATAAATGTCATAGTGTTGGCTAAAGTGCTTTCCCTTTTTTATCCTTTCATCTGAATAAAACATTCAAAGTTTTGGCATTTAAAATAGACAAATTGAAACCCATAGCAGAAAGGGTTAAAGGTAGGGGCCTTATTTTTATAGCCGAGTCCGAACGGCGTGCCGCAGTGCGACGCCACTTTGGAGAGAAGTTTTTACATGGCATAGTAGCCCACAAATGCTGCCAGCATTAGGAAGGGATAACCACCGCCGAAAATTTTTTCTGATGGTCTCACCAGGTTCCGAACCCAAGCGTTCAGCGTCATAGGCGGAAATCCTAGCCTCTGCGCTACGGTGGCCAACAAGTAATAGTTTCAGTGAAATCAGACACCAAACCAGCTTTTAATGAGACTAAGACCCTACATTGGAACATCGGTCTAAATGGCATCTATATAGTCTAATATGGATCATATTTGGATCGGATAACGGGAGGCTTGAAACAACTCATCGGGCATAAAAAAAACTTCTATGGGTTTCAGACCCTTAATCGGCAGATCGGAATACATACCAGCCTTATCTAAATATCTTCCGATCTGCATCATATATGGGTCAGATGTTGGGAGGTTAAAAACATCTCACTATTTAAAATGTTGGCGAAATCGGAAATAAATAAATCTTTAATGGGTTTCAGATCATTAAACGGCGGATTGCTCTATATGAAAGCTATATCTAGATATAGGCTTAAAATTTAAAATTTCAAATTATTTTAAATTTCAGTAAAATAGGGTACTAAATAAAGCTGTTATTGGCTTTAGACCCTTTATCGGCAGCTCGCTCTATATGACAGCTATATCCAAATATGGTATGATCTGAAACATATTTAAATCGAATGTCCAGAGGCTTTAGTAGTAGCAGTGTTTTTAGCGGATATATCCAAACTAGCTGACCCGGGCCCGCTCCGCTGCGCCTTCTTTTACTTTATATGGAACAAAAGTTTCCTTGGAATATATATTTTCGACAATTAAAGATTTTTTAGTGAAATTGCTGTGTATGGGGTATTTTGGGAAAGGGGTAGACTCCCACTTCACTCTACCCCAAAATACTTTACATTTAGGCTCACATTGTCATGGTAGGTAAATAAGCCCGACTTAGGGGTGTTTTGGGGATTGGGGTGGTCGCCCAAACACTAAGCCCGGAAAATATATCAGCAATGTGCTCTATTCTCATATATCTATATCTCATTTATTTGAACCCCTTATTGCCATTGGCCTCAAAATTGGATATCAAATTCGTTTTCAAATCTCATTTAAACTCCTTATTGCAAAAGTCAGCAAATATGTCCGGTTTGAGGTATTGGCCCTAAAAACTATGAATATTTAGTTACACTCTCTTTACGACCCAAATTGTCTTGGTGAGCAAATACGTCCCACTCTCTTTACGACCCAAATTGTCTTGGTGAGCAAATACGTCCTATTTGGGGGTTGGTATGGTGGTGGGACGTCCCCTAGACAGTCGGTCCCTAATGTTGGTAACAGATACGTGGTCTACTTCCACATACCTTTAATTTGAGCCCCATATTTCCATGGTCGGCAAACATGACCGGCTTGGGGGGTGTTTTGGGGGATGGGCGGCCACTCTGTGAGTTTGCCTTGAAAATATATATCGGATTCGTGTTCCACTCTAAAACCCCTCTTATTTAAGTCAGCAAATACTTACTATTTGGGTGGTGTTGTGGGGATGGTGTGGCCCCATAGACACGTTTCTCAAATATTAATATCAGATTAGTGATTTACTCACCAAGACCCCCCAGAAACGTGGTCCCACATTTGGATATCAGATTCGTATTCTATTCGCAAATACCTTTCATTTGAGTCCCATATTGCCATGGTCGGTAAATATGTCCGATTTAGGGGTGTTTTGGGGCTTGGGGTGGTCCCCCTAGCACTTGGTTCGACAAATGGATATCAGATACGTTTTCTTATCCTAAATACCTTTCATTTGAGTCGCATATTGCCGTGATTGGTGTAAATATATGTTTGGTAGGTTTTAGGGTGGGGCAGCCCCCCTAGGTACCCCATCCGAAATTTGGACACCAAATTTTTATTTTTAGTGTACTATATGGGAGCACACCAAAATTTCGCTTAAATGGCACCACCCATCTCCGAGATCTGGCGTTTCTGAAAATTAGGGTAAGGGGGAGGGTCCGCCCCCCTTACAGATATCAAAAAATTTAGTACCCTATTTTCACCACGGGACCATTATGCACCATCTCTGAAAATTTCAAGAAAATCGGTTCAGCCGTTTCTGAGTCTATAAGGAACACACAAACATACAAACAAACAAACACAAATGGATTTTCATATATAAGATAAAATCCAATTTGGCCCAAGATTTGGTTCAAGAACTTAACCTGCGTGTAGCAAAAATACGTATTTGTGCCAAATTTCAGCTCAACATCTCAATTTTTGAAGAGTGTAGAGCGATTATATCAGACGGCCCTCGTTAAATCGCCCTAGAATTTTACTACGATCCGAAATATATACACTTTGTAGGTTCGGAAATGGATATTTTGATGTGTTGCAAACGGAATGACTAAATGAATATAATCCCTTCCTATGGTGAACATTTTTAATCTGAAAATTACAAACTTTTTTGTACCCACCACCATAAGATGGGTGTCATTCCGTTTGTAACACCTCGAAGATGGGCCATATCTGAACCGAGATTTAGACATCGCTCTAATATAAACCGATCTCGCGATTTGACTTCTTGAGCCCCTGGAAAATGGGGCTAAGTATGGTTCAAATCGGTACATAACCTGATATAGCTGTCATATAAACCGATCTGGGATCTTGACGTCTTGAGTCTCTAGAGGTCGCAAATATTATCCGATTTGCCTGAAATTGTGTACGACGGATCCTCTCATGACCATCAACATACGTGTTTATTATGGTCTGAATCGGTCTATAGCCCGATACAGCTCCCATATAAATCGATCTCTCTATTTTACTTTTTGAGGCCCCAAAGGGCTCAATTCTTATTCGAATTGCTAGCTTTACTCCTTCGGAAGTTAGCGTGCTTTCGACAGACAGATGGACGGACATGGCTAGATCGACATAAAATGTCACGACGATCAAGAATATAAATACTTTATGGGGTCTCAGGCGAATATTTCGAGTAGTTACAAACAGAATGACGAAATTAGTATGCCTATGGTGGAGGGTTTCAAAATTAATTAAGGAAAGTCTCAAGTAAATATTAAATGTTTGAAAAATGGGAACATGTGAACGTATACGTAACATTTAGTTTGTCAATAACAGTCATACGCTCCAGATGCCCTTTAAACTTTTGTACAATTTCACTAATCTATTGCTGAAATTTTGCAAATAATGTTCTGTTATGACTTTCAACAACTGTTTAAAGTACGGTTGAAATCGGTCTATAACCTGCTATGGCTCCCATATAAACCGATCTCCCGATTTTACCTCCTAGCCCCTAGAAGCCGCAATTTATGTCCGATTTTGCCGACATTTTGCACAAAGTTTTTTTTACATCCAACAACTGTTCCAAGTACTTTTTAACCTGTTGAAGATCCCATATAAACCGATCTCCAGATTTGACTTCTTGAGCCCCTCGAAGCCGCAGTTTTCATCCAATTTGGCTGAAATTTTCACGGTTCAAATCGGTCAAGAACATAATGTAGAACCCATATAAACCGATCTCCCATATAAACCAATCTCCTGACTTGAATTCTTGATCCCTTACAAGCCGTGGTGGTGGGTTCCCAAAATGCGGCCCGGCCAAACTTAGGACGCTTTTACTCATTCTGCTTAACATTTCTGTTTTTGGGACGACATTGGATAATTAAATTTTTTTAGTGCCTGAAACCTTCATATTCTGCAACATCATTTTTCATAACTTTTTTGCCTTACCATTTTGCAGTTCCTATTCCCCATTTTCCATCACTCTTAGAATTGAATACTCAGCAAAATATAAGTGTTTGCCAGAGCAGGCAAAACATACAAATTCGACAGACGGTTATACTTTTGTTATCATTTCAAAAATGAATTGCAACATTTGTCTAAACCATGATAAATTACTAAGCATTTGTGTGTGTGTTTTTCTTCATCTACAAATAAAATATTGTAAGCGAAGGAATATGAAGAATGAAAAAGAACTTAGAAGTTAGAGGGATTGTTTTTACTAGAGGCTTTAAGAGAATATTTAAAGCGATAGAGAATATCAGCAGGGCGATTTGAAATAGAATAGAAAATTAAAAAAGTAAATATATCTTTGGAAAAATAGAAGAGAAAATTAAAAAAAAAATACATTACTACAAAAAAAATTTTACAAATTTTTCCAAAATTGTGTCTATAGCAATTATAAGAAAAACAAGTAAAAGCGTGCTAAGTTCGGCCGGGCCGAATCTTATATACCCTCCACCATGGATCGCATTTGTCGAGTTCTTTTCCCGGCATCTCTTCTTAGGCAAAAAAAAGGATATAAGAAAAGATTTGCTCTGCTATTAGAGCGATATCAAGATATGGTCCGGTTTGGACCACAATTAAATAAGCTGTTGGAGACCTGTGTAAAATGTCAGCCAATTCGAATAAGAATTGCGCCCTTTGGGGGCTCAAGAAGTAAAATAGAGAGATCGATTTATATGGGAGCTATATCGGGCTATAGACCGATTCAGACCATAATAAACACGTATGTTGATGGTCATGAGAGAATCCGTCGTACAAAATTTTAGGCAAATCAGATAATAATTGCGGCCTCAAGAGGCTCAAGAAGTCAAAATCCCAGATCGGTTTATATGGCAGCCATATCAGGTTATTAACCGATTCAAACCAAATTAGGCACATTTATTGGGTATTATAACAAAATACTCCGTGCAAAAATTCATTCAAATCGGATAAGAATTGCGTCTTCTAGAAGCTCAATGAGTCAAGACCCAAGATCGGTTTATATGGCAGCTATATCAGGTTATGGACCGATTTGAACCATACTTGGCTCAGTTGTTGGATATCATAACAAAACACGTCGTGCAAAATTTTATCCCAATTGGATAAGAATTGCGCACTCTAGAGGCTCAAGAAGTCAAGACCCAAGATCGGTTTATATGGCAGCCATATCAAAACATGGACCGATATGGCCCATTTACAATACCAACTGACCTACACTAATAAGAAGTATTTGTGCAAAATTTCAAGCGGCTAGCTTTACTCCTTCGGAAGTTAGCGTGCTTTCGACAGACAGACGGACGGACGGACAGACGGACGGACATGGCTAGATCGACATAAAATTTCACGACGATCAAGAATATATATACTTTATGGGGTCTCAGACGAATATTTCGAGTAGTTACAATCAGAATGACGAAATTAGTATACCCCCCATCTTATGGTGGAGGGTATAAAAAAGGATATAAGAAAAGATTTGCTCTGCTATTAGAGCGATATCAAGATATGGTCCGGTTTGGACCACAATTAAATTATATGTTGGAGACCTGTGTAAAATGTCATCCAATTCGAATAAGAATTGCGCCCTTTGGGGGCTCAACAAGTAAAATAGAGAGATCGATTTATATGGGAGCTGTATCGGGCTATAGACCAATTCTGACCATAATAATCACGTATGTTAACGGTCATGAGAGAATCCGTCGTACAAAATTTCAGGCAAATCGGATAATAATTGCGACCTCTACAGGCTCAAGAAGTCAAGGTCCAAGATCGGTTTATATGACAGCTATATCAGGTTATGAACCGATTTGAACCATACTTGGCACAGTTGTTGGATATCATAACAAAACACGTCGTTCCAAAATTCATTCAAATCGGATAAGAATTGCGCCCTCTAAAGGCTCAAGAAGTCAAGACCCAAGATCGGTTTATATGGCGGCTCTATCAGGTTATGCACAGATTTGAACCATACTTGGCACAACTGTTGGATATTGTAACACAACATGTCTTGCAAAATTTCATTTTATTCGGATAAGAATTGCGCACTCTAGAGGCTCAAGAAGTCAAGACCCAAGATCGGTTTATATGGCAGCTATATCTAAACATGGACCGATATGGCCCATTTACAATACCAACCGACCTACACTAATAGGAAGTATTTGTGCAAAATTTTAAGCGGCTAGCTTTACTCCTTCTGAAGTAGCTTTCGACAGACAGACGGACGGACGGACGGACAGACGGACGGACAAACAGACGGACGGACGGGCGGATAGACGGACGGACGGACGGACAGACGGACGGACATGGCTAAATCGACATAAAATGTCGCGACGATCAAGAATATATATACTTTATGGGGTCTCAGACGAATATTTCGAGTAGTTACAAACAGAATGACGAAATTAGTATACCCCCATCTTATGGTGGAGGGTATACAAATTGCTTTTAGAAACAAAATTTAAATAAAATTTTTCTACAAAGAAAAATTTTAATAAAAATCTTTAGAAAAACTCTTTAGAAAACAAAAAAAAAACTACGAAACCAAAATTTTAATGATATTTTCTATGAACGCCAAAATGTGAAATATTTATTTTTTCAAAGAATAATGTTTGAGATTTTAATATTTTTAAAAAAATTATTTGAAGTTAATATTTTTTATCGAGTAACCGTTGAGTGGAGCGGAAGTGTTTTCATTTAGCTCCTCGAAGAAAATGAAATCAGTATCTCGGAATAGGTACCAATTACGAAAAATGTTGAAGCCTTTCAGGAGTAGGCTCAAAATGGATTCCAAAGACCCAACAGTAGCGTATTGTCCTCCACTCTTATAGGTGTGAGTGGCTTGGTACCTGCAGTCGAGAGTAATGCTTCAAATTCACAACCAGACGTCAGACTAACATATGGGAAGAGACGATAAACCAGAGGGATCAACAGTCCGTCCCCATCCTTTAAGTAAAGGTGGTTTTCCGATTCAGATTCAAACAGGCACAGTGTCAACGAAACAGTCATCGCGGTCGAATCGAGAGATGAGGATAGTGGGATGGCGGGATGATGGCAGAAGAGAGCAATGGCTTTGCTAAGATCACGATGCACGAAGAAGGAGACAGAGCAGTGTGTACCGGCAGCCCAATCAGGCGAATGTGCAGAATGCTGGAAGGGATAGAACTGACATTCTATAGTCCTTTTTTTTTGCATGTACACTGTTCTTTTGCTCACTTTTGTTTATTTGTAGACCAGCTGATTGACATGCCATATTTTTCAGCCTCATACAACAACTAAATAAAAGCATAACTTTTTTTATGGACAACAACTGTGTACGGTGTGATTTAGGTGAATGGAAAATAAATTATTTGTGGCAACTACATTAAATGAATGTGGGTGGCGCAAATATAGAAACGTGGTGGCTTGTGAGAAAGATGGACATCCCACAGCTCACAAAGGCGACATTCTTCATCAAGGATGTGGGCAGCGAAATCGCGACGAAATGCATGGTGGAAGTCTTAAACAAGCAAAACCAAGATTTGGCCATGGAGTAATGGGGGGTTTTCCACAGGAACGAGAAGGAAGAAGGAACTCCTTGTGGTGGGCATTGACTAAGTCACCGTGACAAGTTTGGCTTAGACTAAAGGCAAGGCTTAATACGGGACCATGGAAGTCTTTTTCAAGATTGGGAAGACTATGGCAGGCAAATATCCTAGTACTAAAACATCAGTCAGGGCAGGGGCGAGAGACCCAACACAGCCTAATTAAAAGCGTCCCGACGACGGAACCATTCTTGAGATTAGGAAGACTAAGATGGATAAGGATCCTAATGCTGAAACATCAGGCAGTGCAGTGACAGAGAACTCAATGCCGCCTAATGCACAGGGAGCCGAAGATGATACCATAACCGACTCCCAAGAAGCCCATTTACTCAAAATGTTGAAGACTTGTATAGGCAAAGATCCTAATATTGGAACATCAGGCAATGCAGGGGCGATGGACTCAATACAGCCTAATGAACAGGGACACAGTGATGACACCATCACCGACTTTCTCAAGATTCGGAAGACTAGGATGATCCTAATATTAAAACATCAGGCAGTGCAGGACGCAAAACTTAATGCAGTCATAATAACAGGGAGCAGACCATGAGACCATCACCCCCTCCCAAGAAGCCCATCTAATGGAGGACCAATGATTGAGGTCATCCAGATAAACATCCACCGGAGCGAGACAGCTACTCACGCTCTGATGGAGAAAATCAGCAAGGGGAAGATTCTTATTGCCTTAATTCAGGAGCCATGGACGACCCGGAACAAGGTTTCTGGACTGAACTATATCAACTACCAATTATTCCATGCTAGGTCTGGTACTCGGCTGAGAAATTTATATTATGTATTTTTCCCAAAATTGTCAACATCGGATGCAACAGTGGTGAGACTGGGAGACGGTGGAGCATACCTGTCATCACTTTATCTGCCTTTCTACTCTCCGACACCACCACCTACGTCAGAGCTGCAACGTTTGGTGAGGAAAGCAAAACAGACAGGAAATGATGAGGAGGATTGAATACTAACGACCTGATAACCCTTAATATTGGTAACACCCCTACCTTTGTTAATAGGATTATGGAGGAGGTTTTTGATGTGAAAATCTGGAGCGCCTCCAAGGAGCACTTCTTTTCTGACCATCTCTACATTAGGTTTAGAATAGCACGGCCGAATCCGATAAGCTTCCGTAATAAGTTGATAACCAACTGGCCAAAATTCGGAAGACTACGCAGAAGAGGACATGGACAAGATTATTTAGATTGTTCAGCATAGAAGATTGACGACAATGTCAACTGGATTACGACTGCACTAGTGGAGTCTTTCGAAGATAGTTGTCCTCTTCGAAACCCCCTGGATGACCGGGAAAATTCCCCACATTGGGAAAGAGGTCCGCCGACTTTATAACCGAGCAGATCATAAACAAGTAAAAGCGTGCTAAGTTCGGCCGGGCCGAATCTTATATACCCTCCACCATGGATCGCATTTGTCGAGTTCTTTTCCCGGCATCTCTTCTTAGGCAAAAAAGGATATAAGAAAAGAGTTGCTCTGCTATTAAAACGATATCAAGATATGGTCCGGTTCGGACCAAAATTAAATTATATGTTGGAGACCTGTGTAAAATTTCAGCAAATTCGTAAAAGAATTGCGCCCATTGGGGCTCACGAAGTAAAATAGAGAGAACGATTTATATGGGATCTGTATCGGGCTATAGACCGATTCAGACCATAATAAACACGTTTGTTGATGGTCATGAGAGGATCCGTCGTACAAAATTACAGGCATATCGGATAATAATTGCGACCTCTAGGGGTCAAGAAGTCAAGATCCCAGATCGGTTTATATGGCAGCTATATCAGGTTATGAACCGATTTGAAACTTATTTGACACAGTTGTTGAAAGTAAAAATAAAATACGTCATGCAAAATTTCAGCCAAATCGGATAGGAATTGCGCCCTCTAGAAGCTCAAATCCCCAGATCTGTTTATATGACAGCTATATCAGGTTATGGACCGATTTCAACCATACTTGGCACAGTTGTTGGATATCATAACAAAACACGTCGTGCAAAAATTCATTCAAATCGGATAAGAATTGTGCCCTCTAGAGGCTCAAGCAGTCAAGACCCAAGATCGGTTTATATGGCAGCTATATCAGGTTATGAACCGATTTAAACCATACTTGGCTCAGTTGTTGGGTATTACAGCAAAACACGTCGTGCGAAATTCCATTCCAATCGGATAAGAATTGCGCACTCTAGAGGCTCAAGAAGTCAAGACCCCAGATCGGTTTATATGGCAGCTATATCAGGTTATGGACAGATTTGAACCATACTTGGCACAATTGTTGGATATCATAACAAAACACGTCGTGCAAAATTTCATTCTGATCGGATAAGAATTGCGCACTCTAGAGGCTCAAGAAATCAAGACCCCAGATCGGTTTATATGGCAGCTATATCAGGTTATGAACCGATTTGAACCATACTTGGCACAGTTGTTGGATATCATAATAAAACATGTCGTGCAAAATTTCATCCCAATCGGATAAGAATTGCGCACTCTAGAGGCTCAAGAAGTCAAGACCCAAGATCGGTTTATATGGCAGCTATATCAAAACATGGACCGATATGGCCCATTTACAATACCAACCGACCTACACTAATGAGAAGTATTTGTGCAAAATTTCAAGCGGCTAGCTCTTCTCCTTCGGAAGTTAGCGTGCTTTCGACAGACAGACAGACGGACGGACGGACGGACAGACGGACGGACATGGCTAGATCGACATAAAATGTCGCGACGATCAAGAATATATATACTTTATGGGGTCTCAGACGAATATTTCGAGTAGTTACAAACAGAATGACGAAATTAGTATACCCCCCATCTTATGGTGGAGGGTATAAAAAGGCGAAAGTTTATTGGGATGTGTATTACACACGGCTCAAGGAATACAATTTGATTACCAAAGCGGCAAAACGTTCCTCCTGAAAGCGATCAGGTCTATAGTGTTAATGACGCCGCCAAGATGAAAGACTATATCCAAACTGAAACAATGGTACACAACATGGGAGTGAGAGCATAGACAACGAAGGACATGTTGAGGCTTTTGATGAAAACGCATTTTCCTCAGGATACGACGGGACTTACGAAGACGCCGGAATCTTGGAATGATGACGTTGATCGAAGGCTTATCATAACTGAATTTTTCATCAAGGAAGCCTTGAGGATCTTCAAGCCATTTATGTCACCCAGTCCTGATGGAATATTTTCGGCGTTACTACAAAAGTAGGCCGACTATCTGGTAATTATATGAGGCGGTCAATATTTTCACAGCATGCATAGGACTTCCATATACTCTGAAAACTTGGGAGGAGGCAAGGATGGTATTTATACCCAACCCCGGCACGGCAAGTTATGCGACACAAAAGGCCTATAGACCTATAAGCCTTAAGTCCTTTCTACTCAAAACCAACGAGCGTATTGCGGACACTATGATAAAGAGTAGGACATCCAGCGTACTTCTTAAATACAAACAACATGCCTACTTTAAGAGAAGGTCGGTGGAGACTGCCCTGCACGAGGTTGTGCATTAAATAGAAGAATGCCAAGACTTACACATTGGCAGTTGTCTTGACATCGAGGGTGCGCTTAACAATGTGCACACCGACACTCTGATCCATTTCTTAGACCAGTACCGGGTGTACCCGGTCCTTAGAGACTGGATAAACCATAACCTAAGGACCAGGTGGATAAATTGTGTGTCCCATGACATAAATATGAGGGAGAAAATGGCACAAGGCACGCCACAGGGAGCATTTTATCGCCACTCCTTTGGGTGACCACCATAAAGGACCTATTAGGGATGCTGACTGAAGAGGGATTTGAACCCGTCTGCTACGCTGACGATGTTATAACACTTCTAAGGGGTAAGAATCCGAACCAGCTGTGCAGAAGGACTGCAAGGGTCTTGCAGATGGCACACGACTGGGCTGGACCCAGGCGTTTCAATGTGAACCCAGAGAAGACCAAAATCTGGGCCAATTGGACGCACCACGTTTCCTCAACAAAACGATTTCGATGTACCTGGATAGGTAACACAATTGGAAGTGCCACATTCAGGAGCGTACTGAAAAGGCTAAGAGATGATGGCCTGAACCCGAGGATAGTCCACAGGCTCTACAGGGGCGTGATTAGACCATTACTGGTGGACTGCGATAGAGAAAAAATGCGACGCAAGGACTATACAACAGGTTCAGAGCACATATAGTCTTAGCATAGGCGGAGCGTTGAAGAGGCCACTGGGGCACTGGAGACAATTCTATTTATCCGACCCATAGACATACAGATTAAGTGTGAGGCAGCCTCTGTGACTAGGAGGCTAAAGGAGATGGGAGAATGGATAGACAATAGGAGCAGGTCACACCATCGATGGACAACAACAAAACTGGAAGGAATGGAAGAGGTTTCCGATCGGATACCTGAGACGACACTTGAGGTCGAGTGTGAGGCACTGCTGCAGCGGCACAGTCACAGAATGATGGAACCGTAGCATTGCGTTTTGGAAGATCGATCAGATGAATCAAAGCTAGAGGGCAAAATGGGCCCGGGGGTCTACATTGAAGACCCTCACGAAATGCGTGAGGAGGTGTGGTGCTAACGCGAGGACGTCGAGTGTGTACAGTAAAATGGCCATAAGGGCATCATTTGGTTGCCTAGGCATAACGGAGTAAGGGGAAATGAAAGGGCAGACGATTTGGCAGCTTTTCGGGTCGACGCAGTCCCAGCTGAGGTCGTGGGCGAGAAACACGCATGTAATACTGTGGAACAGCGAAAAAGTGGATAGGACGGGTGATTTGGATCGTAAGAAGGCGAGGCTATTATTGAAAGGAGTAAGAAGGAGGTCAGTAAAGCTTTTGGTATCGTAATGGCACACATAGACTTACAAGCTCACTAATGCAAAATCGGCAAGTGCGGCAAGTGATAGCATGTGTAGGACACGTGAGGCGTTGGAGCTTAGGGAAGTGGTATGGAAAACTATTAAGGATTTATTAAGTAGCAACGAATTATTTACTTAAGATTTTCTTTTTCGAGGTTACTTCTTTTAGATTTGAAGCGCACAAAAAGCTGATTACTGGCTTAGGTTTATGTCCATAGTGGTATGGGGCGGATTAACATCAGCGACCTGTTTTCAACCTTACCTAACCTAGCTTCAATTTTGCAAATCTGAACCTATAGGGCCTATTTTTCTTCATCGATTGCCCGATTTGAACCCATGTGAAACAGTCTCTCGATTATCCCTGTTCGGATTCTAGAAACTTTAATTTTTGCTGGTTTAACAGAATAAAATTATGCCTTTTAACTAAATTTATTTTGTATAAATTTTTAGAAGATTTCATTGTGGTGGGTTCCCCAGATTCGACCCGCCCGTTCTAAGCTCGCTTATGTTTGTTTTATTGGGTTGCCCAAAAAGTATATTTGATTAAAGTTCATTCTAAGTTTTATTAAAAATGCATTTACTTTCTTTTAAAAAATCCGCAATTACTTTTTGGGCAATCCAATATTTATTTATTTTTTCTTAGAAGAGTCTTGTTCTTAAACATTTGTTTTCCTTTCCAAAGAATGACAGTCACTAATTTATTTATTTATTTTATGTTTATTTGTTTGCTTTCACATTTCGTTATAGCACTTTGGAAAATTTATAAATTCCACCCTCCCTTCCCACTCTTCAAATTGCTGGTCCTGCTTGCAAATCACAAGGCAATGGCCCAATCGATTGTTAGATACAGTGAAATGGTTGTTTAAAGCTTAAGGCTTGAGAAAACATCAAATGGCAAGTTAACAAGCATTGGCAAGAAAGGTGGACATTTTCCGCTTTGTTTGCTTCTCTTTCACTTGAGATGTAATATTTTCCCAGATTTTATAAGATATATACTTGACAAAATTGAAATATGTGCAGTATTTTTCCTATTACAATAACATGACAACATTTTCCATTAGATTTGATCGACAGACGGGACCTGTGTGTAAGCGTAAAAGCAAATAAATCTATACTATAGGGGATTCTCCAATCATTTTCTTAGGTCATAGGTCACCACTTTAATTTGGTACAGCACACTTTAGTATGCTCACATAAGAACCGAGAAAAAAGCTAATAAATCTTAAACTGCAGTGATAAATGGTACAACGCAAAGGTTAAGTTGAAGCTGGTAGCAAAGGAAATATACGGGGCCTTAACGACTATATAATACCCTAAAAATCTTCTAAGACTTCGCAAGAATGAGCATTAGTAGTAGAATAGCAGATGGACAGAGTTAGATGCGTTAGGGTATCTCCTATCAGAAAGACATAAACCTTTACATTGATCATAACTCTCCTTTAGACTGGCATTACAAACACAACAAAGCCACCGGTAGGGGGGCGTTAAACAAGTCTTTTAAGACCACTTGGCAAATCCTTAACATGGTCATTTGGATAACATAGAAAAAATCAGTGTTTGATAAAAGAAACCTTAAAGGACTTGCAACTCATTTATGGTCTACCAAAAAATCATAAAAAAAAGCTTGTACACAACCCGCAATTATTAACAACTTTTTCGAGAGAAAAATTTTTGAATTTTTCCAAAGTGGTTTTACCTGCCCATTTTATATTCCAGACTTCATTTATTTATGTAACTGCCTTGCAAACAAAATGAAACATTTAAATTTTACGCTTTTGCTCCTTTGCTGTTACCAACCATACTAAACTCAAACCCAATCTGCATAATGCCCAATGCCCTTTTTAAAGCAGCAGACAATTCCACAATAGGGCCAATTTGCTTCGTTAAGTTGTGAGAGAGGAAAATGTATTAAAAAATTTGTAAGTACATACTTAACGTATACAAATAATTTGTTTAAGAAACATTTTTCAAAGTATTTGAAGTACAAGCAACAAAAAAGTGGATGCAAACAAAAAGACGAGAGAATATTCATGGGAAGTCCAAGGGAAAAAACACACCAACAAACGGAAAAAGGAAAGATTATCTTGGATGAATATTGAAAAAAAAAAAAAATTTAAACATGTACAACAATTTCGTTGAAGCATAATGCTGATTTCCAAAGTAACGATTAAAGGGCAAACAATTTGTAGGATCTCGGAAGAGAAGTGATAGTTGAAAGGATATTTTCTCGAAAATAAATTCATTCTGGTGAATATGAAACAATTTTAAATTTAAAAGTAACCATTTTTTATACCCTCCACCATAGGATGGGGGTATACTAATTTGGTCATTCTGTTTGTAACATCTCGAAATATGCGTCCGAGACCCCATAAAATATATATATTCTTGGTCGTCATGTCATTTTCAGTCGATCAAGCCATGTCCGTCCGTCTGTCCGTCCACCCGTCTGTCTGTCGAAAGCACGCTAACTTTCGAAGGAGTAAAGCTAGCCTCTTGAAATTTTGCACAAATACTTTTTATTAGTGTAGGTCGGTGGGTATTGCAAATGGGCCACATCGGTTCATGTTTTGATACAGCTGCCATATAAACCGATCTTGGGTCTTGACTTCTTGAGCCTCTAGAGGGCGCAATTCTTATCCGATTTGAATGAAATTTTGCACTGGTGTTTTGATATCACTTCCAACAACTGTGACATGTACGATTCAAATCGGTTCATAATATGGTTACCCGTCATATGAACCGATCTTGACTTCTTGAGCCTCTAGAGCGCGAAATTCTCATCCGATTTGGTTGAAATTTTGTACAACGGCTTCTCTCATGATCTTCAACACACGTGTCTAATATGGTCTGAATCGATTAATAATTTGATATAGCTCCCATATAAACCTATCTTCCGATTATGCTTCTTGAGCCCCTACCAGACGCAATTCTTATCTGAATGAACTGAAATATTACACAACGACTTGTACAATGTTCAGCATTCATTTATGGTCTGAATCGGACTATAATTTGATATAGCTCCAATAGCATAAGAGTTCTTATTCTATATTCTTTATTTGCCTAAAAAGAGATACCGCGCATAGACCAATGCGATCCATGGTGGAGGGTATATAAGATTCGGCCCGGCCGAACTTAGCACGCTCTTACTTGTTCATAGTCTCATATTGAAGGAGTGTTCAATAGAAAAACCACCAAAGGGTGTTCTTGCTCTATGATAAGAGCCATGTTCATGAGAAGTTCAAAAAAGCAAACATGCTAATTTTCCCACGACCGATCCACAGAACAGAAAGAAGACTTTCATTTCCTTATAACAAATTCTGCGTTGCACAGTGGGAGAAAAGCAAAAACAAAAAAGTAAAAACCAGTAAGGAAATGCAAAAGTCGGGCGGAGCCGACTACATAACACCCTACACCACCGAGTCTACGTAATACTTTTAATCTATAGCACTTATATCCATATTTAGTCAGACTTTAATTTTGCATACCTATTGAAATATCGAATAGAATCTTGTACGATTTTTTTAGGATGGTTCGAAAATTGTGGCTTTTACAGAGTCATAAAAGTCGAAACGCATAAAAGATTTACATGGGAGTTTTATCTAAATCTGATTCGATTTTAATGAAATTTTGCACACGTATTGGGATGTCAATTAAAAAACGTTTAGATATCGGACCAAAATTGTAGCTTCTACAGCTTTAAAAGTCGAAACGATTAAAAGATATACACATAGCCCATAAAGTCTGCGTTCACCTGACAAACTTTTATGATTGGTTAAAGAACACAAAATAAAATTATAAATCAAATCAACTCCTTTTCATATATTTTTTCTTCATATTCCTAACATTAAAAAACAAAAACAAAAATTGTAAGTATGGTTAAGCACTTTCTCTCTAGAGCGATTTAAATATGATAACAATTAAATATAAGCACCACAAAGTCTGCGTTCATGATATAAGAAGTCAAGTCCCCATTTATATGACAGTTATATCAGATTATCGATTTGAACCATACTTGGCACAGTTGTTGGATATCATAACAAAATACTTCGTGCAAAAATTACCGATTTGAACCATACTTGGCACAGTTGTTGGATATCATAACAAAATACTTCGTGCAAAAATTCATTCAAATCGAATAAGAATTGCGCGCCCTAGAGGCTCAAGAATTCAAGACCCAAGATCGGTTTATACGACAGCTATATCGGGTTATGGACCGATTTGAACCATACATGGCACAGTTGTTGGATATCATAACAAAACACGTCGTGCAAAATTTCATTCCAATCGGATAAAAATTGCGCACTCTAGAGGCTCAAGAAGTCAAAACCGAAGATCGGTTTATATGACAGCTATATCAAAACATGGACCGATATGGCCCATTTAAATACCAACCGACCTACACTAATAAGAAGTATTTGTGCAAAATTTGAAGCGGCTAGCTTTACTCCATCGGAAGTTAGCGTGCTTTCGACAGACAGACGGACGGACATGGCTAGATCGACATGAAATTTCACGACGATCAAAAATATATTTACTCTAAGGGGTCTCAGACGAATATTTCGAGTAGTTACAAACAGAATGACGGAATTAGTATACCCCCTATCCTATGGTGGAGGGTATAATAAACAAAAGAGTTATTTAAACACAAAATAAAAGGATATTAACACATTCCTAATATATGGTAGGATAGCCACGTTGTTTTTAGATTGCATTTGGTCTATTTGTCATGGAGTTTACCAACTTCTTTGGGGTGGTGTTTTAAGCTCCTTTGGAGTGTTATATAGAAGCCAAAGCCTAACAACCTCCGATGGATCGTTATCTTGTTGGAACCAAAATGTCGTTGCTAACCCTAGTTTAGCAGCACTTGGTTTCAATTTTTTTTTTTTTTCAAAATATTGAGATAACCCCATTTATCCATTTTGGACTCAATAAATTCTAATTGGCCCACTCCACTAGCAGCCATACACCCCCACACCATAACTCCATCACCTCCATGCTTCACCGTTCCAACTAAATTTTGTTTTTCCAGCTCAGTCCCGGACTTGCGCCACACTATTTGCCGACCTTTAATGCCAAAAATACAGAATTTGCTCTCGTCGGAGAAAAAAATTTATTTCCAGAATTCAGGAGGCTTATTGATGAAAGCATTACCGAATACAATCCGCTTTTGTCTGTTTATGGCTGAAATATACGGCTTTCTTTAAGCAACTTTTCCATGAAATCCAGCTCTATGTAATATTTTTCTGGCAGTTTCGGCACAGTTGCTTTTTTATACCCTCCACCATAAGATGGGGGGTATACTAATTTCGTCATTCTGATTGTAACTACTCGAAATATTCGTCTGAGACCCCATAAAGTATATATATTCTTGATCGTCGTGAACTTTTATGTCGATCTAGCCATGTCCGTCCGTCTGTCCGTCCGTCCGTCCGTCTGTCTGTCGAAAGCACGCTAACTTCCGAAGGAGTAAAGCTAGCCGCTTGAAATTTTGCACAAATACTTCCTATTAGTGGTCGGTTGGTATTGTAGGTCGGTTGGTATTGTAAATGGGCCATATCGGTCCATGTTTTGATATAGCTGCCATATAAACCGATCTTGGGTCTTGACTTCTTGAGCCTCTAGAGTGCGCAATTCTTATCCGATCAGAATGAAATTTTGCACGACGTGTTTTGTTATGATATCCAACAACTGTGTCAAGTATGGTTCAAATCGGTTTAAAACTTGATATAGCTGCCATATAAACCGATCTTGGGTCTTGAGTTCTTGAGCCTCTAGAGTGCGCAATTCTTATCCGATTGGAATGAAATTTTCCACGACGTGTTTTGTTATGATATCCAACAACTGTGCCGAGTATTCGATTTATAAAATTTGGGGCAGTGAGTTGTGTTAGGGCCTTCAATATTCTCCGTCAATTTGGCTTAGATCGGTCCAGATTTGGCTATAGCTGCCATATAGACTGATCTCTCGGTTTTAGGTTTTGGAGGTTAGATCGATCAAGATTTGCATATAGCTGCCATATAGACCGATCTCTCTATTTAAAGTCTTGGCCCCATAAAAGGCACATTTTTACTCCGATTGCACTGAAATTTGACACACTGATTTATATTATGCTTTTCGACATCCGTGTCGTATATAGTTCAGATCGGTTTATTTCTAGATATAACGTCTAAAAAGACCATTATTTTGTTATATACAATTGAACAATAACTTTTACTTATTAGTAGTTGGTCTAAATCGGAACATATATTGATATATCTGCTATGGGACATAAGGTATGCAATTTTCACCGAATCTTGATGAAATGTGGTTTACATATATACCCGAGATGGTGGGTATCTAAAGTTCGGCCCGGCCGAACTTAACGCCTTTTTACTTGTTTATGTCATATTCGTAGTCAAGTCCCGAATACCTTTCATTTGAGTCCCACATTGATATTTACGTCCAATATGTTTGTTTAGGGGAGTTTTTGGGTTTGGACGACTCCTCGCCTACAACAATACATCCCAATTTTTAATACCATATTCGTATTCTACTTCCAAATACCTTTCATTTGATACTCATATTGTTCCTATTGGTCCACGTTTGATTTTAGGTGGTGTTTTGGGGTAAAAACTTAAAAGCCCTTTTCTTCTTCCTGACCATTTTCGTAATCGTCTCCCAAATATCTTTCATTTGGGTCCCATATTGTCATTATCGTCCATTACACCTATTTTAGGGGGTTTTGGGGTCGGGGCGGCCCCCAGTTACTTGGATCCAATTTTTAATATGAAATTCGTAGTCTACTCTTGAATACCTTTCATTTGAATCCCATACTGTCCCGATCGGTTCACTTTTATTTTGGGATCGTACTTTAGGTTAATGGGGAGGGTCCGCCCCTCCATCAATATCAATAAATTATTGCTCCTTCCGGACTGTGTGAATCTGTGAAAATTTGAAAAAAATCGGTTCACCCGTTTTTGAGTCTATACGGAACATTTACAAATCCACAAATAACCAAACAAATATACAAAAAAAAACAAACAAACAAACATACAAACAAACACAAATTAATTTTTATATAAATGGTGATTTTTTTGAGGTTAGGATTTTCATGCATTAGTATTTGACAGATCACGTGGGATTTCAGACATGGTGTCAAAGAGAAAGATGCTCAGTATGCTTTGACATTTTATCATGAATAGACTTACTAACGAGCAACGCTTGCAAATCATTGAATTTTATTACCAAAATCAGTGTTCGGTTCGAAATGTGTTCAAATTTTGACAAATTTTGTTCAGCGATGAGGCTCATTTCTGGTTGAATGGCTACGTAAATAAGCAAAATTGCCGCATTTGGAGTGAAGAGCAACCAGAAGCCGTTCAAGAACTGCCCATGCATCCCGAAAAATGCACTGTTTGGTGTGGTTTGTACGCTGGTGGAATCATTGGACCGTATTTTTTCAAAGATGCTGTTGGACGCAACGTTACGGTGAATGAACACATTTCGAACCGAACACTGATTTTGGTAATAAAATTCAATGATTTGCAAGCGTTGCTCGTTAGTAAGTCTATTCATGATGAAATGTCAAAGCATACTGAGCATCTTTCTCTTTGACACCATGTCTGAAATCCCACGTGATCTGTCAAATACTAATGCATGAAAATCCTAACCTCAAAAAAATCACCCTTTATATAGATATGTCGTAGGGGATTGAAAATGGTCCATATCGGCTCAGATTTGTATATAGCTCCCATGCAAAGTAAGATTAGCAGAATCCATGGTGGTGTGTTCCCACCATTCGGCCTAGCCGAACTTGGCACGCTTTTACTTGTTTAAGATAGTTTTGTGATTTCTTGAGCCCTTATAAGCCGCATTCAGCCTATTTGGCTGAAATTTTTTATATAGTGTTCTTTTCAGACTCTCAACAACTGTGTCTTGTACTGTCCAAATCGGTCTATAACATAATCTAGCTCCCATATAAACTGATCTCCCGATTTGACTTCTTGAGCCCTAACAAGCCGCATGTTTAGCCGGTGTTCTGTTACAACAACAACAAATATGCCAAATACGGTCCAAATCATTCTATAACCTGATATAGCTCCCATGTATACCGGTCTTGTTCGGTTCCAAGAAGCTTTAATTTTTGCTGGTTTGACAGAAGTTTGGTATGTAGTATAAAATTATGTCCTCTAACTAAATTTATTTTGTATAAATTTTTAGCAGAATCCATGGTGGTGGATTCCCAAGATTGGACCGGCCGAACTTAGCACGATTTTAATTGTTTGGACTTTAGACTCTTTATCGACAGACCTATCTGGCAGCTATATCCAAATATGGTCCAATTTCGCCCGTTCAAGAGCTTAACCTGCGTCCAGCAAAAAGGCAGATCTGTACCAAATTTCACCTTCAAAAATTGAGGTAATTTTTGAAGGCTGTAGAGTGATTACTGCAGATGGACGAACACACATTGTTAAATCGCCTTGATATTTTACGACGTTCCGATATGTATAATGGATATTTCGGAAATGGATACTTCCATGTGTTGCAAACGGCTTGACTAAGTGAATATACCCCATATCCTATGGTGGTGGGTATAAATGGGGTCGAGTTAGTGTACGGACAAACTAAGGGAGGGAGGAAAAAAAGAATGAATGGTCCAAAGATGGATAGAGGGAAATACATTAAAGAGAATATGCTATGGGAAAATACCTTGCGCTGTAGAGGATAGACAATAAGAGAAAAGCAAAGGAGGAAGGGAAGGAAGAAGGAGTGGGAGAGGGGGGAATAAAAAGAAAAGGAAGGAAGAAAGAGGGAATAAAAGAACGAAGGAAGAAAAGGTGCAGGAAGAGATGGATTAATTAGGGAGAGAACGAATATGAAAAGGAAAGAGGTTTCGAAGAAGAGAAGAAAGGTAGGATGGGGATGAGGGGAAGGAAGGAGTTAAGCTAAGGTTGGAACCAAAAAAGGAGGAAAGAATGAGGGGATGGAAGAAGGGTGAGAAAAAATGAAGAAGAGTTGGCATGAAGGACAGAGAGATGGGGGGAAGGCAGGAAGGAAAGAGGGATGGAGGGAAGGAAGGAGGAACCGAAGCAGGGAAAGGGGTGGGAAGAATGGAAGTGTGGAAAGGAGGAACGGAGAAAAGACAAGATGGAAGGAAGAGGGGTGGGTAAAAGGATGGAAATAGGGAAGGAAGGAATGGAGGAAGGCAGAAAGAACGAAGGGGGTGCGAAGGGAGAAAGGAAATAGGCAAGGAACCAATGAAGGGGTGAAGGAAGCAGGGAAGGAAGTAGCGAAGGATGGAGCGAATAAAGTAGCAAGGGAAGAAAGGAGGGTGGGAATGAAGCAAGTAGGAAAAGAAGGAAGGAGAAAAAGGAGGAAGTAGGATAAGAAGGAAGGAGGGAGGGAAGCAAAGAGGGAAGGAAGCATTAGCAAAGGAGGGAAGCAAGGAGGGAATGAAGGAGGAAGGGATTGACGGAAAGATGGTGGTAAGAATGGATGGAAGGATAGAGGGAAAGATGGAGGAAGGGAAGAAAGGAGGGAAGAAAGGAGGGAAGAAAGGAAGGAAGAAGGGAGGAAAGGAAGTAGGGAAGAAATGAGGGAAGACATGAGGGAAGAAAGCAGGGAAGAAAGGAGGGAAGAAAGGAGGGAAGAAAGTAGGGAAGAATAGAGAGAAGAAAGTAGGGAAGACATGAGGGAAGAAAGGAGGGAAGAAAGGAGGGTAGAAAGGAGGGAAGAAAGGAGGGAAGAAAGTAGGGAAGAATAGAGAGAAGAAAGTAGGGAATTCATGATGGAGGATTGCAGAAAAGAAGAAAGGAGGGAAGGAAAGAGGGAAGGAAGGAGGGAAGGAAGGAGGGAAGGAAGGAGGGAAGGAAGGAGGGAAGGAAGGAGGGAAGGAAGGAGGGAAGGAAGGAGGGAAGGAAGGAGGGAAGGAAGGAGGGAAGGAAGGAGGGAAGGAAGGAGGGAAGGAAGGAGGGAAGGAAGGAGGGAAGGAAGGATGGAAGGAAGGAGGGAAGGAAGGAGGGAAGGAAGGAGGGAAGGAAGGAGGGAAGGAAGGAGGGAAGGAAGGAGGGAAGGAAGGAGGGTAGGAAGGAGGGAAGGAAGGAGGGAAGGAAGGAGGGAAGGAAGGAGGGAAGAAAGGAGGGAAGGAAGGAGGGAAGGAAGGAGGGAAGGAAGGAGGGAAGGAAGGAGGGAAGGAAGGAGGGAAGGAAGGAGGGAAGGAAGGAGGGAAGAAAGGAGGGAAGAAAGGAGGGAAGAAAGGAGGGAAGAAAGGAAAGAAGAAAAGAGGGAAGAAAGGAGGGAAGAAAGGAGGGAAGAAAGGAGGGAAGAAAGGAGGGAAGAAAGGAGGGAAGAAAGGAGGGAAGAAAGGAGGGAAGAAAGGAGGGAAGAAAGGAGGGAAGAAAGTAGGGAAGAATAGAGAGAAGAAAGTAGGGAAGGCATGATGGAGGATTGCAGAAAAGAAGAAAGGAGGGAAGGAAGGAGGGAAGGAAGGAGGGAAGGAAGGAGGGAAGGAAGGAGGGAAGGAAGGAGGGAAGGAAGGAGGGAAGGAAGGAGGGAAGGAAGGAGGGAAGGAAGGAGGGAAGTAAGGAGGGAAGGAAGGAGGGAAGTAAGAAGTGAGGGAAGGAGGGAAGAAAGGAAGGAAGAAGGGAGGGAAGGAAGGAGGGAAGAAACGAGGGAAGAAAGGAAGGAAGAAAGTAGGGATGGAAGGAGGGAAGAAAGGAAGGAAGAAGGGAGGGAAGGAAGGAGGGAAGAAACGAGGGTAGAAAGGAAGGAAGAAAGTAGGGATGGAAGGAGGGAAGAAAGGAGGGAAGAAAGGAGGGAAGAAAGGAGGGATGAAAGGAGGGAAGAAAGGAGGGATGAAAGGAGGGAAGAAAGGAGGGATATGGCGGCTATATCTAAATATAGACTAATCGGAAGTATAAATGGAATGATGTCGAAAAGGTATTTGGGAGCAGAGTACGAAATCATATTAAACAAGTAAAAGGGCATTAAGTTCGGCCGGGCCAAACTTTGAATACCCACCACCTCGGGTATAAAAACCCCCTTTCGTCACAATCCGGAGAATATTGGATAATGTATGCACCCAAATTCGGCGCGGCCATTCAGTGGTCTTATAAATAAAAGTCACTGTTCAATTTTGTAGAACAAAATATTGGTCTCTTTGGCAGCTATATCCAAATAAAAACCGATCTGAGCCATAAAGGACACGGATGTCGAAAAGCCTGACATAAGTCACTACGTCAAATTTCAACGAAAATGGATAATAAATGCGTTTTTTATAGGGCCAAGACTTTGAATCGAGAGTTCTTTCTAGAGAAATCGGGTGATAAAAAAATGGTCTAAATGGCAGCTATATCTAAATATAGTTCGATCTGAACCATATTGACTCCGGATATCGAAAGGCTTAAAAGAATTCATCGGGTAATAAGTAGAGCTTTTATGGGCTTCGGACCCCTTATCGGCATATCGGTTTATATTATAGCTATATCTAAATATAGTCCGATGTAAACCATATTTAGGTCCGATGTTGGGAGGCCTAAAACTACTCACTGTTTCAAATTTCAGCGAAAATTGATGAAGAATAAGGCATTTATGGTCTATATGCCTTATTCTTCATCATCTCCCTTTGTCGGGAGATCGGTCTGGAAAGCAGCTATATTTAAATATAGTACGATCCAAACCATATTTAGGTCAGATGTCGGGAGGCTTAAAATAACGCACTGTTTTAAATTTCAGCGAAATCGGGTAATAAATAAAGCTTTAATGGGATTCGGAACTTAACGTGCATAACATTAGCCTAATCGGGTTGGCTGAATGCAAAATTTCAGCCAATTCGGATAAGAATTGTGCTCTATAGAGGCTCAAGAAGTCAAGATCCGAGTTCGGTTTATGTGGCAGCTGTATCAAAACGTGGATCGATACGACCCATTTACAATGTCAACCGACCTACACTAATTGGAAGCATTTGCGCAAAATTTCAAGCGCCTACCTTTACTCCTTCGAAAGTGAGCGTGCTTTCGAACAGATATACAGACGGACGGACGTGGCTTAATATATCCAGAATGTTAAGAGGATCAAATGTATATACACTTTGTTGGGTTTTAGGTCAATATAATGATTACGTCAAACCCACCACCATGGATTCAGCTTAAAACTTCCGCAAAGGAATGTGAATCATTTACAGAGATTCCATTTATTGTATTTATTGGTGTTGTTGGTCGCCCATAAGGTTGAGTTTTTGTTTGTGAAAATAAAGTAACCATACGCACCCATATACTTTAAAAATTACAAAAATTACCATTCATACGCCTCCATGAACCATAAAAGAATATTTTTGTTAAAAATCATAGACACGTGTGTCCCCAGGAAAATAAACGACAATACGAATTCTTTTATAAAGAAGATAATAATTAATAAATGCGAGGAAATGATTGGGCACACCGAAGAGTATTTTTAACCCTATATGCCACTGGTGTACTGCTGACTAGCACACATTTCCATTCTTCACTTCATCTTGGGCTAAAAATTCTTTTGAAAGGCATGATGTAACTTTTTGCTATATTCTTGCATATATCAACATTTATTTCTCTTTTGGAACCCAATGCGTATGTCATTTGCCACACTAGATCTGTTTCTTTAGAAATCTCCACAAGAAATCTGCAAAAACATTTCTTAGAACCTTAGGGACCAACCGCCAGTGTCACTGCACACGATTCATCATCATCGTTGTCATTGTTTATTGATGAATGTCCATTTGATTGACTTTCACAAATGCATTTGCCATGGCTAACATGGCATTCGTTGGAACTAACATGTGGCAACGCCTTCCCCTAATGTGATGAAGATATGAACTTCGTTTGCTTTCTATTCATACCAAGGGGGACTGCCTAATTTTTTGATTCTGCTTAGTAGTTTTCCTTTGTTTTTAACCTACGAGTCACGACTTATGTTCAGTTTAATGGTATGACAAGCATAAATCATAACTAGTTAACAGAAAATGCTAAACTCATAGGAATAAGGAAAAATGTTTGACATAATAATCCAAGGGAGACCGAACATGCCATTATTTCATTATTTGTGACCAAGCATAAAATTCTTTAAAAATTAAAATTTTAAAATTTAAATTTTATGAATGAAAATTTTAAAATAATTTCTTTAAATAAACTTAAAATAAGATCACTGTTTTTTAGTTATTATAATTTAATCAAGTAAAAGCGTGCAAAGTTTGGCCGGGCCGTACATTGGTAACCCACCACCATGGATGCTGCTAAAAATTTATACAAAATAAATTAAGTTGTAGGATATAAAATTATTCGACAAACTAAACTTCTGTGAAACCAGCAAAAACTAAAGCTTCTAGGAACCGAACAGGGATGATCGAGAGACCGGTTTATATGGGAGCTATATCAGGTTATGGACCAATTCGGACCGTATAAAATTGAGGCTTGTAAGGGCTCAAGAATTCAATTCGGGAGATCGGTTTATATGGGAGCTACATCAGGTTCTTGACCGATTTGGACGGTACTTAACGTTGTTGTTGCAGGTTATAACAAAGCCCTACATGCCAAATCGGACAGGAATTGCGGCTTCTAAGGCCTCAAGAAGTCACATCGGGAGATCGGTTTATATGGTAGCTACATTTAAATCTGAAACGATATGATCCATTTGCAATCTCCAACGACCTACATCGATATTAAGCATTTGTGCAAAATTTCTAGCGGCTAGCTTTACGCGTTCGACCTCCATTGTGATTTCGACAGATGGACGGGCGGACGGACTGACATGGCTAGATTGCCATAGAATTTCGAGACGATCAGGAATATATATACTCTATGGGGTCTGAGACGAATATTTCGAGGTGTTACAAACGGAATGACTAGATTAGTATATTCCCATCGCATGGTGGTGGGTATAAAAATTTTAAATACTAATTGTTTTTTTAAAATGTTTGTTTTAAATTTCAGCGAAATTAGGTAATAAATGCAGCTTTTATAGGCTCAGACCCTTAACCGGCAGATCGGTCTATATGGCAGTTATATCTAAATTTAGTCCGATCTGAACCATGTTTGGGGCAAACGTCGGGAGGCTTAAGACAACTCACTATTTCAAATCGAAAAATGCTGTTTTTGTGGGTTCAGACCCTTAACCGGCATATCGGTCTGTATGGGAGCTATATCTAAATATATTCCGACCTGTTTTAAATCTCAGCGAAAACTGATAATAAATTCAACTTTTATGCGCCTTAGACCCTTAACCGACAGATCGGTCTATATGGCAGATCCGATCTGAACTATGTTTGGGTCGGTTATCGGGGTGCTTAAAGCATAAAATAATAAAACGCTAAGTAACCCATGTGATATTAAAAATAAGGCTCTCTTCAAAATGATATGAACACCAACAGTAATTAGAAAAAACAAGTAAAAAGGCGTTAAGTTCGGCGGGGCCGAACTTTGGAAACCCACCACCTCGGGTATATATGTAAACCACCTTTCATCAAAATTCGGTGAAAATTTCATACTTTATGTCCCATATCAGTTACATCATCTGATCTGAACCATATACGACATGGATGTCGAAAAGCCGAACATAAGTCACTGTGTCAAATTTCAGCGAAATCGGATTATAAATGCGCCTTTTATGGGGCCAAGATTTTAAATCGAGATATCGGTCTACATGGCAGCTATATCTAAATCTGGACCGATTTGGGCCAAGTTGCATAAACATGTCGAAGAGCCTAACACAAAGCACTGTCCCAACTTTCGGCGAAATCGGACAATAAATGCCTCTTTTATGGGCCCTAAACCTTAAATCGAGAGATCGGTCTATATGGCAGCTATATGCAAATCTGGACCGATCTGGGCAAGATTGGAGAAGGACGTCGAAGAGCCTAACCAAACTCACTGTGTCAAATTTCAGCGACATCGGACAATAAATGCGTCTTTATGGCCCCAAAACCTAAAACCTAGATATCGGTCTATATGGCAGCTATATCCAAATCTGGACCGATCTGTGCGATATTGCAGAAGTATGTCAAGGGGCTTAACTTAACTGACTACTCCAAATTTCGGCGACATCATACAATAAATGAGCATTTTATGGGCCCAAAACCATAAATCAAGAAATCGGTCTATATGGCAGCTATATCTAAATCTGAACCGATCTAGGCGAAATTGACGGAGGATGTCGAAAGACCTAACACAACTCACTGTCCCAAATTTCAGCAAAATCGGATAATAAATGTGGCTTTTATGGGCCTAAGACCCTAAATCTGAGGATAGGTCTATATGGCAGCTATATCCAAATCTGAACCGATCAGAGCCAAATTGACGAAGGATGTCGAAGGGCCTAACACAACTCACTACCCCAAATTTCAACAAAATCGAATAATAAATGTGGATTTTATGGGCCTAAGACCCTAAATCGGCAGATCGGTCTATATGGGGGCTATATCAAGATATAGTCCGATATAGCCCATCTTCGAACTTAACCTCCTTATGGACAAAAAAAGAATCTGTTCAAAATTTCAGGTCAATATCTCTAGTTTTAAACAGTGTAGAGTGATTTCAACAGACAGACGGACAGACGGACGGACATGTCTAGATCGTCTTAGATTTTTACGCTGATCAAGAATATATATACTTTATAGGGCCGGAAATGGATATTTCGATGTGTTGCAAACGGAATGACAAAATGAATATACCCCCATCCTTCGGTGGTGGGTATATAAATTAGGAGATCTGTTTTAATGGGAGCTATTTTAGGTTATGGACCAATTCAGGCCATGCTGAAAACGTATGTTAAATGTCATACTAGAAGTCGGTTTGCAAAATTTCCGCCTAATCGGATAAGTATTGCTTCCTCTAGAGATTGAGGAACTATAGTCGGGAGATGGGTTTATATTGGAGCTTTGTCAGCTTTTGAATCGATTTGGACCATACCTAGCGCAATTGTTGATGGTCAAACCAAAACACATCATGCGCAATTTCAGCCAAATCGGATAACAACTGCGCCCTCTAGAGGCTCACGAATTCAAGATCCGAGATCGGATTATTTGGAAGCTATATCGGGGTTTGAATCGATTTGCGTCATACTTACCACAGTTGTTGATGGTCAAACCGAATCAAAAATTTCAGCCAAATCGAACAAAAATTGCGGCTTCCAGGGGCTCAAGAAGTCAAATCGTGAGATCTTTTTATGGAAGCTATATCAGATTATACACCGATTTGAACCGTACTTGGTATGGTTATTGGAAGTCATAAAGAACACCACGTGCAAAATTTTAGCCAAATCGGACAAAAATTGCTGCTTTCAAGGGCTAAGGAAATCAAATCGAAAGATTTTATATGGGATCTATATCAGGTTATACACAGATTTAAACCGTTCTTGGCACAGTTGTTGAAAGTCAAAACAGAACACTATCGAACAAAAATTATGCGCTTTATCCAAATCTGAACTGATAAAGCCTATTTGCAATCCCGAACGACCTACATCAATGTAAAGTATCCGTGCAAAATTTCAAGCGGCTATCTCTACGCATTCGACCGCTATCGTGATTTCGACAGACGGACGGACGGACGTACATGGCTAGGTTGAGTCAGAGTTTCGAGACGATCAAGAATATAAAGTATTCGCATAAAGTATATATGGGTCCTAGATCAATATTTTGAGGTGTAACAAACGAAATGCCTAGATTAGTATAACCCAATCCTAAGGTAGTGGGTAAAAAAAAAATTTTAAATTTCCCAGCTGCAATTCGAATATTCTCTGAAATTTTGCACAAAAGCTTTATAATTAAGTATGCAATACCCAATACAACTTTCGTTCATGTTTTTTTGCTCTTTGTAGATGGAATAAAATGTTTCATTTAATCACTTGCGTTCAGTTTCCTTTTGCTTTATTTCCTCTTTACTTTGGTTCATTTCATATTCTATGGAAAACTTTATCTGGTTCATACAAAAGCCTTTGTCGACAGCGGTTTTATGGTTTTCCGGCCAATCAACGATATTGGATGGTGTTACTAAAACACCATAAAGAAAAGCTCATCAAAACATGAATTGTGGCAGCCAAAAAAGGGGGTTCTCTTAGAAATGCTTTAAAAGCAAACCAGTAACGAAAGGGGGAGGCGACTATGTAATACCTTACACCATAGAGTCTACGTACTACTATATTATGGGCCGGGCCCATTCCGCTGCGCCTTCTTTTACTTTATATGGAACAACATTTTCCATGGAATATTTTTTTTTTCGACAATTAAAATATTTAAGTGAAATACCATGCATCGAAAATAGTATATCGCTTGACAAACAGTTTAACAATATAAGTGCATTTATCTGAATCCCATATTGGTCTACGAATTTAAGTTTGGATGCAAGGTATACTTCATTCTTAAAACACTTGATGTCTGATTTAGGGGTGTTTTCGGGGGTGAGGTGGCCCCCAGATACTTGGCCCTCAAAAAAATATCTTCTCTCAAATACCAATTATTTAAACCCCATATTTCCATTGGTTTTAAAAGGAGTTTACAGGATAAGCGTCCCCCAAACACATGGTCCCAAAATTGTTCATCAAGTTCGTTTTCTAATCCCAAATACCTTTCATTTGAGCCACATAGGAAGGGGAAGGGGTGAGGCCCTAAATACATGGTCCTAAATTTGGATATCAAATTCGTATACTACTCCCAAATACCTGTATTTCAGCCCCATATTGCGATGGTCAGTAAAAAATTGCTGTTTGTGGGGTATTTTTGGAAAGGGATAAACCCCTAAAGAATTGGTCCCGAAAGTGGGTATCAATTCTTGCTCTACCCCCCAATACCTTTCATTTAAGCTTCAGATTCACATGGTCGGTAAATATGCCCGACTTAGGGATGTTTTGGGGAGAGGGGTGGCCCCCCAAACACTAAGCCCGGAAAATATATCAGCAACCTGCTCTATTCTCATATACCTATATATCATTTATTTGGACACTTGGTCCCATATTCGGATACCAGATTCGAATTCCCACATTCCCATGGTTAGTAAATAAGTCCTGCTTGGGGGTGTTTTGGGGAAGGGGTGGACCCCCAGAATCTCTGTCCCAAATTTGGATTCGTACTCGCAAATACCTTTCATTCGAGTCCCATATTGCCATGGTCGGTAAATATGTCCGATTTAGGGGTGTTTTGGGGGTTGGGGTGATCCCCCTAACACTTGGTCCGACAATTGAATATCAAATACGTTTTTTATCTTAAATACCTCTCATTTGAGTCCCATATTTTCGTGATTGTTCTAAACATATGTTTGGTAGGTTTTGGGGTGGGGCGGTCCCCCTATGTACCCCATCCGAAATTTGGATACCAAATTTTTATTTTTAGGGTACTATATGAGAGCACACAAAATTTCGCTTAAATCGCACCACCAATCTCTGGGATCTGGCGTTTCTGAAAATTAGGGTAAGGGGGAGGGTCCACCCCCTTCACATATCAAAAAATTCCGTACCCTATATTCACAACGGTATCATTATGCACCATCTGTAAAATTTCAAGAATATCAGTTCAGCCGTTTCTGAGTCTATAAGGAACAAACAAACAAACAAACACAAATTGATTTGCATATATAAGACTAGCTGGACAGGACCCGCTCCTTCTCGAGTCTTTTCCAGGATTTAGATCTGGTCGAGATTGGATTTACCAGGTCAAAGCCGCATTGATTGGGCCCAATTATTTCATTGACTTTAGGTTTTAATCTTTCACACAGTACGCTCGATAGTATCTTGTATGCGATGGGGAGGAGATTCATGCCTCTGTAGTTGGCGCATACCGTCTTGTCTCCTATCTTGTGTACGAGACATAGTATGCTGAGGTCGCAATCATCGGGTATGAGTTCTCCTAGCCGGATTGGGCACACAAGCTGATGCATACGTCTTATCAGCGTGTCGCCTCCGGTCTTAAATAGTTCAGCGGGTAACCCGCCGGCTCCTGCTGCCTTGTTGTTCTTCATCGCGTCACAGTTAGGTAAAATTTTGTTTCCATATCCTCAGCATGTTATCTGTGTCAGTCATCCGATTTTCCTGGAGGATGTGCCTGCACTAAAGCCTTTGTAACGGAACACCGCATGCAAAATTTCAGAAAAATCGGACAAAAATTGCGGCTTGTAAGGGCCCGCAATTTTTATAGCTCCCGGTTTATATGGGAGCTATATCTAAATATGAATAGCTATGGGCCATTTGCAATTTTCAACGTTCTAAATCACTGATTTGTATCTGTGCAAAATTCCAAGCGGCTAGCTGTACGAGTTCGAACGCCATCGTCATTTCGATGGACGGTCATGGCTAAATCGACTCAGAACGTCGAGATCAAGAATACATACACTTTAGACAAATATTTCGAAGTGTTACAAACGGAATAACTAGATTTGTATACCCCAATCCTATGGTGGTGTATAAAAAAATTTTGTTTATGGTTAACTATCTGAACCCGGCCTGCTTCGCTGCGCTTCTTTTTACACCATATACAATATTAACACCAAATATAACTTTATTTTCAATTCCACCTCCTTCCTTTCACTAAGTTACCTATAAATTATGCGGTCATGTTTTTATAGAACTTTTAGACTACTGTGGGAGCTTGTCCCAGGGTAGGAGGATTAAAAAAATTAAACCGAAACAAACAGTCAATGGTTAGTTCCTATATTTTGTTTCTTCGAAGGACAGACAACTTGTAAAAACAGTAGTGAAAATCATAAGATCAAATTTGAATACTCTCTGATGTACCTCTCGCGCTCCATTTATTTTTTCGGGTTAGCTTTCCTATTCAAATAATTAAAATCCCCCAATAGAAGGAGCTGAAATTTTTGTCATCATTTTATCTATTTTTAATACAATCGAATTTTCACTTTTGTCGGCCTTCGTAATGTCACCGATGCGCATGGGTAAGAATTTTCTGGAATGACACTGAAGGCCTTGGCTCGAATTTTGGCATAAATATCCGTAAGGAATTTTCATCACTGAATATTCCATCAAAAATACATGCGACAACTGTGAATAATTATCTATTTAAGACTTCAGGACTTTAGTACGCCCTAGACCATTAACTTTTTTTATACCTAACACCATAACATGGGGGTATACTAATCTAGTCATTCCGTTTGTAACACCTCGAAATATTCTTCAATCAAGAATATATATACTTTATCGGGTCCTACCCGATAAAGGTCGTTGGGGATTGCAAATGGGCCATATCGGTTCAGATTTAAATATAACTCCCATATAAACCGATCTGCCGACTTGACTTCTTGAGCCTCTGGAAGCCGCAATTTTTGTCTGATTTGACGGAAATTTTACACATAAAGTTCTGCTATCACTCCCACCAACTGCGTCAAGTACGGTCTATATCGGTTTATAACCTGATGTAGCTCCCATATAAACCGATCTCCAGATTTGATTTTTTGAGCCCCTATAAGCCGTAATTTTATCCGATTTGGCTGAAATTTTGCACATAGCGTTTTAATAAGACTTTCAACAACTGTGCTAAGTATCGGTCCACAACCTGATATAGCTCCTATATAAACTGATCTCCTGATTTGACTCCTTGAGCCCTTAAAAGACGAAAGTTTTGTTCGATTTGGCTGAAATTTTGCACAAAGTGTTCTGTTGCAATTTCAAACTGTGCTAAGTATGGTCCAAATCGGTGTATAACCTAATATAGCCCCATATAAACAAGTTTCCCGATTTGACTTCTTGATCGCAACGAAATTCCTATATTTTATTATACCCTCCACCATAAGATGGGGGGTATACTAATTTTTTTTCTTTATTTTAAGGACTGAAAGGTTGCAATAACAAAGATATATGCAGCATGTATCAATTTTGACCACTCTGCCCTCTCTCTGTTCGTGTTGGCGTTTACATTCACTTGATCCAAACAGCCAAAAGATGACGCTAATTTAAATGTTAGTGTTACTCGCTTGGAGTGGCTTGACGCCTATAACATAGCTGTCTATAAATGACTATATGACTACCTATTAAATAGTCATCATTAGGCTTTTTAATCAAATATATTGCCATATTAAACGGTTTCCTGTTCTTAAGAACTAATTTGCTATTTGGTGCGGTGGCAAGAGTTCGTAGTAATTAAAACATGTAAAACTTTTGAACATAAAGTGTTGTCCAGCAGCACGTCGTTTGGATTTGACTAGGAAAAGAACGCCCCTTATCGATGAGCTATAAATGACGGTCATATTGACGTTAAAGTTTGCATCCTCTCCTATTATTTTGAAGCAATCATTATAAATTTGGGGGTATGGCGGCCTACGTTTATTTATGTCCTCAAATTAATTACAATAAATCACACCGTGTTTTGGGCTGAGGTGGTTAACCCTATATTGTCATGATTGGTGTATACAGTCGTTTGGTGAAGGGCGTGCGGAGGTACAGCACCACCTAGATTCTTGGACACGAAGTTTAATGTCATATTCGTAATCAGCTCCCAAACACCATTCATATGAGTCTTATATAACAAGGATCGACTAAAATTCCCATTTGGGGGGCTTTTTGGTTGTGGGGCGCAAATGCAAATTCTCAATAAAAAATCTATTTTTCTATGAAAAATCAATTTTTCTACGAAAAATCTATTTTTCTGTGAAAAATCTATTTTTCTATGAAAAATCCATTTTTCTATGAAAAATCCATTTTTCTATGAAAAATCCATTTTTCTATGAAAAATCCATTTTTCTATGAAAAATCCATTTTTCTATGAAAAATCCATTTTTCTATGAAAAATCCATTTTTCTATGAAAAATCCATTTTTCTATGAAAAATCCATTTTTCTATGAAAAATCCATTTTTCTATGAAAAATCAATTTTTCTATGAAAAATCAATTTTTCTATCAAAAATCAATTTTTCTATGAAAAATCAATTTTTCTATCAAAAATCAATTTTTCTATGAAAAATCAATTTTTCTATGAAAAATCAATTTTTCTATGAAAAATCAATTTTTCTATGAAAAATCAATTTTTCTATGAAAAATCAATTTTTCTATGAAAAATCAATTTTTCTATGAAAAATCAATTTTTCTATGAAAAATCAATTTTTCTATGAAAAATCAATTTTTCTATGAAAAATCAATTTTTCTATGAAAAATCAATTTTTCTATGAAAAATCAATTTTTCTATGAAAAATCAATTTTTCTATGAAAAATCAATTTTTCTATGAAAAATCTATTTTTCTATGAAAAATTTATTTTTTATTGAAACCGTATGTTTTTTTCTTATTTTTTCCTTTTTAACTGTGTGAAGCAAGTAGAGTATGTATGTAATTAATGCAAGTAATTAAATGCTGATCATAAATCCTTGGCCAGAAAGTGAAAAGCTATATATACTGTTAGCAAGCAAACCCACAAAGCGACTCGCATACAGACATATCATCAGATGTAAAGGGACATATGAATATAATCATGCATTTAATTATGGCTATAAAAAGGTCATTTTACCATACGGCACTTATATGAGGCTATGCAATCAAACTCAGTAGTCCAGGCCACTAGTTCCAAACCTGTTTATTCACTAGTTCCAAAGTAATCACTTTTTTTTACATTTAGTGTAAACGACTGTCGAAACTAATATGGGTTTGCCATTAGAGTAACCAGTTGGCCCTGGAACTAGTACTTCTACTAATTCCAACAAACTGGTTCTGTTTAAATGAGATGCTCAATGGTAAGCGGCTAATAGACAATAACTTTATTTTGTAATCATTCTTTCTAACTTGCTATCGTACCAACTATTGTATTTCTTAACCTATACACAAACTAGTAACTCTTATATTCAATTTAATGAGTAAATATAAGAGAATGCTAGATTGCTGCAGCTTTACCAAATGGTATCGATTTGCGTGCAAATGTCTTGCGTGGATCATAAAACCTCTATTAGCGTTCCGCGTTACTACATGCGGCAGAGCAATATATCCATGTGGAAACACAAACCTAAGCTGATAGCAAACCGCTTGTGTATTTAGAGTCACTCTTAATAAATACTATGAAAAAGATAAGTCTTAATATGTGAAATGAGCAGGTTTGAGAAATTCATATACAATAGGTTCCACAATTGATTTCTTTTGACATTTGTCAATGTTTGAACAAATATTTTTTTAAATTTTCTGCTTGCTCTCGATTTTTTCTCTGTCACTATACTTAAACAATTTTTTAAGTTTTGCCCGTGGTCGACGAAAAGATTTGAACTCATCATCATAGTTTGGTAGTCTTCCCTCCCTTATCCCATAAGTACTACCCAAAAATAAAAGTGGACCGATCGGGGCAATATGGGACTCAAATGAAATGTATTCGGGAGTAGAATACAAATTTGATATCAAAATTTGGGTCCAAGTAACTAGGGGGCTGCCCCGACCCCAAAACCCCTTCAAACAGGCATATTGGACGATAATGACAATATGGGACTCGAATGAAAGGTATTCGGGATTAGATAACATATATGGTCAAGAAGGAGGAATCTTATATATAACAAGTAAAAACGTGCAAAGTTCGGCCGGGCTGAATCTTATATACCCTCCACCATGGATCGCATTTGTCGAGTTCTTTCCCCGGCATCTCTTCTTAGGCAAAAAAGGATATAAAAAAAGATTTCCTCTGCTATTTGAGCGATATCAAGATATGGTCTGGCTTGGAACACAATAAAATTAAATGTTGGAGACCTGTGTAAAATGTTAGCTAATTCGAATAAGAATTGCGCCCTTTGGGGGCTTAAGAAGAAAAGTAGAAAGATCGATTTATATGGGAGCTGTATCGGGTTATAGACCGATTCAGACCATAATAAACACGTATGTTGATGGTCAAGAGAGGATCCGTCGCACAAAATTTCAGGCAAATCGGATAATAATTGTGACCTCTAGAGGCTTAAGAAGTCAAGATCACAGATCGGTTTATATAGCAGCTATATCAGGTTATGAACCGATTTCAACCATATATGGCACAGTTGTTGGACACCATAATAAAATACTTCGTGCAATAATTCATTCAAATCGGATAAGAATTGCGCTCCCAAGAGGCTCAACAAGTCAAGACGCAAGATCGGTTTATGTGGCAGCTATATCAGGTTATAGACCGATTTGAAACACGTCGTGCAAAATTTCATTCCAATCGGATAAGGATTGCGCGCTCTAGAGTCTTAAGAAGTCAAGACCCAAGATCGGTTTATATGGCAGCTATATCAGGTTAAGGACCGATTTGAATCATACTTGGCACAGTTGTTGGATTTCATAACAAAACACGTCGTGCACAATTTCATTACAATCGGATAAGAATTGCGCACTCTAGAGGCTCAAGAAGTCAAGACCCAAGATCGATTTATATGGCAGCTATATCAGGTTAAGGACCGATTTGAACCATACTTGGCACAGTTGTTGGATTTCATAACAAAACACGTCGTGCACAATTGCATTACAATCGGATAAGAATTGCGCACTCTAGAGGCTCAAGAAGTCAAGACCCAAGATCGGTTTATATGGCAGCTATATCAAGTTAAGGACCGATTTGAACCATACTTGGCACAGTTGTTGGATTTCATAACAAAACACGTCGTGCAAAATTTCATTCCAATCGGATAAGAATTGCGCACTCTAGAGGCTCAAGAAGTCAAGACCCAAGATCGGTTTATATGGCAGCTATATCAAAACATGGACCCATTTACAATACCAACCGACCTACACTAATAAGAAGTATTTGTGTAAAATTTCAAGCGGCTAGCTTTACTCCTTCGGAAGTTAGCGTGCTTTCGACAGACAGACGGACGGACGGACATGGCTAGATCGACAAAAATTGTCACGACGATCAGACGATCGTTTGTCAGTTTGTTTGTTTATATGTTTGTGTGTTTCTTATAGACTCAGAAACGGCTGAACCGATTTTCTTGAAAATTTCACAGATGGTGCATAATGATCCCGTGGTGGAAATAGGGTACTACATTTTTTGATATCTGAAGGGGGGCGGACCTTCCCCCTTACGCTAATTTTCAGAAACGCCAGATCTCAGAGATGGGTGGTGCGATTTAAGCGAAATTTTGTGTGCTTTCATATAAAACCCTAAAAATAAAAATTTGGTATCCAATTTTCGGATGGGGTACCTAGGGGGGACGCCCCACCCTAAAATCTACCAAACATATACATAGTAAAATCATGACAATATGGGACTCAAATGAAAGGTATTTAAGATTAGAAAACTTTTCTGATATCCAATTGTAAGACCAAGTGTTAGGGGCACCACCCCAACCCTCAAAACACCCCTAAATCGGACATATTTACCGACCATGGCAATATGGGACTCAAATGAAAGGTATTTGCGAATAGAATACGAATCTAATATCCACATGTGGGATCACGTTTCTGGGGGTCCACCCCTTCCCCAAAACACCTCCCAAACAGGACTTATTTACCGACCATGGCAATATGGGGCTTAAATAAAAGGTATTTTAGTGTAGAATTCGAATCTGATATCCAAATATGGGTCCAAGTGTTTAGGGGGCCGCCACCCCCAAAAACAACCCCCAAAATGGAAAAATTTACGACCATAGCAATATGGGGCTCAAATGAAAGGTCTTTGGGAGTAAAGCACGAATATGATATCAATTTTCGGGAAAAGTGTCTATGGGGCCACCCACCCCGACAACACTACCTAAATTGGAAGTATTTGCCGACTATTGCAATATGAGGCTGAAATAAGAGGGTTTTTAGAGTAGAACACGAATCCGATATATATTTTCAAGGTCAACTCACTGAGTGGCCGCCCATCCCCCAAAACACCCCCACGCCAATCATGTTTGTCGTCTATGGAAATATGGGACTCAAATTAAAGGTATGTGGGAGTAGACCACGTATCTGATATCAACATTAATTGCCAACTGTCTAGCGGACGTCCCACCACCATAACAACCCCCAAATAGGATGTATTTGCTCACCAAGACAATTTGGGTCTTAAACAGAGTGGATCTAAATATTCATAGTTTTTAGGGCCAATACCCCAAACCGGTCATATTTGCTGACTTTTGCAATAAGGAGTTTAAATAAGATTAGAAAACGAATTGTATATCCTATTTTAAGGCCAATGGCAATATGGGGTTTAAATAATTGGTATATAGATATATGAGTATGGAGCAGGTTGCTGATATATTTTTCAGGCTTAGTGTTTGGGGGACCACTCCAATCCCCAAAACACCCCTAGATCGGGCATATTTACCGACAATGTCAATGTGGGCTTAAATGAAAGGAATTGGGGGTAGAGCAAGAATTGATACCCATTTTCGGAACCAATTTTATGGGGGTCTACCTCTTTCCCAAAATACCCCACAAACAGCAATTTTTACTGCCCATCGCAATATGGGGCTCAAATAAAGGTATGTGGGAGTAGAGTACGAATTTGATATCCAAATGCAGGACCATGTATTTAGGGCATCACCCCTTTCCCAAAACACCCCCCAAAGGGTAACAATTTTTCGACCATGGGAATATGTGACTCAAATGAAAGGTATTTGAGATTAGAAAACGAATTCGATAACCTATTTTGGGGCCATGTGTTTGGGGAACGGCTCATCGTGTAAACTCCCCTAAGCCAATGGCAATCTAGGTAAGTAAAAGGTATTTGAAATAAGAGCACGAAGATGATATTATTCCGGGCCAAGAGTCTGGGGGACCACCACATCCCCCAAACTTAAATTCGTAGACAAATAGAGATCGAATCTGATTTAGATAAAGGCACTTATATTGTCAAACTGTTAGTCAAGCCATATACTATTTTCGTAGCACTAAAAGCTCTTTAATTGTGGAAAATATATATTCCAAAGAACATTTTGCTCCATATAAAATAAAAGAAGGCGCAGCGGAGGGGGCCCGGTTCAGCTAGTATCCAAATATAAACCGATCGGTACCATATAGGACACGGATGTCGAAAAGCCTACCATAAGTCACTACGTCAAATTTCAACGAAATCGGATAATAAATGGGCTTTTTTGAGGGCCAAAATTTTAAATCGAAATATCGTTCTATAGGTCACCTATAAACACCGATGGGAACCAAATTAAACAAGGATATAGTAATCATCCTATTTTATTATAACTCCACTACTATATCCGTAGTTATATCTTAATAGGAGCTTGTCTCGATCAAATTTTATTCAGGTCCCGAGAACTCATATACAAGTAACATTTTCAGACTTTAAATCAGCTTTTTATGGAATAAAGACCCTCAATTGGAAGATCGGTCTATATGACAGTCATATCTAAATACAGTCCAATAATAACCATATTTGGGTCAGACGGCGGGTGGCTTAAAACAACTCACTTAGTTAAATTGTAGAAAAAATGGGTAATAAATGCAGCTTTTATGGGTTTCAGACCCTTAAATAGCAGATCGGTCCATATGGCAGTGATATCTAATTATAGTTCGATCTGAAACATATTTGGGGCGGATATTGGGAGGCTCAGAAAAACTCACTGTTTTAAATTTCAGCGCATCGGATACAAAATAAAGCTTTTATGGGCTTCAGACCCTTTATCGGGCGATACATATATATGCTGCTATCTGACCCGGGCCCGCTCCGCTGTGCCTTCTTTTACTTTACATGGAACAAAAGTTTCCTTGAAATATTTATTTTCGACAATTAAAGAGCTTTTAGTGAAATACCATGCTACGAAAATAGTATATTGCTTGACCAACAGTTTAACAATATAAGTGCCTTTTTCTGAATCCCATGTGATCTTTGTTGGTCTACGAATTTAAGTTTGGATGTAAGGTGTACTCCATTCTTAAAATACTTTATTCCCGCCCGATATTCTCATGTTGTCTGATTTAGGGGTGTTTTCGGGGGTGAGTTGGTCCCCCAGACACTTGGCCATGAAAAAATATCAGCATCGTGCTCTTCTTTTGAATACCATTTATTTAAACCCCCCATTGGTTTTGAGGGGAGTTTACATGATGAGGCGTCCCCCAAACACATGGTCCCAAAATTGGTTATCAAATTCGTTTTCTAATCTCAACTAACTTGAATTTGAGCCACAATTGGCATGGTTCAAAAATGTTCACCCTTTGGGGGGTGTTTTGGGGAAGAGCTGATGCCTTTAATTCATGATCCTACATTTGGATATCAAATTCGTATTCTACTCCCAAATACCTTTATTTGAACCCCATGGTCAAATAAAGGTATTTGGGTCAGTAAAAAATTGCTGTATGTGGGTTATTTTGGGGAAGGGGTAGACCCCCAGAAAATTGGTCCCGACAGTGGGTATCTATTCTTGCTCTAACCCCAATTATTTTCATTCAAGCCCCACATTGACATGGTCGATAAATATGCCCGATTTAGGGGTGTTTTGGGGATTGGGGTGGTACCCCAAACACTAAGCCCGAATAATATATCAGCAACCTGCTCTATTCTCATATATCATTATATCATTTTTTTGAACCCCATATTGCCATTGGCCTCAAAATTGGATATCAAATTCGTTTTCTAATCTCGTTTAAACTCCTTACATCATAAATCAGAAAATATGTCCGGTTTGGTGCATTGGCCCTAAAAACTATAAATATTTTGTTACACTCTCTTTAAGACCCAAATTGTCTTGGTGAGCAAATACTTTCTATTTGGGGGTTGCTATGGTGGTGGGACGTCCCCTAGACAGTTGGTCCCTAATGTTGATATCAGATACGTGGCCTACTCCCAGATACCTTTAATTTGAGCCCCATAGTTCCATAGTCGGCAAACATGACCGGCTTGGGGTTGTTTTGGGGGATGGGCGGCCACTCAGTGAGTTGGCCTTGAAAATATATATCGGATTTGTGTTCCACTTAAAATCCCTCTTATTTGAGGATGAGTCAGAGAATACTTCCTATTTGGGTGGTGTTGTGTGGGTGGGGTGGCCCCATAGACACTTTTCCCGAATATTGATATCAAATTCGTGCTTTACTCCCAAAGACCTTTCATTTGAGCCCCATATTGCTATGGTCGTAAATTTGTCCCCATTGGGAGAACTTTTTGGGGAGAGGCGGCCCCCCAAACTTTAGTCCCATATTTGGATATCAGATTCGTACTCTACTCGCAAATACCTTTCATTTGAGTCCCATATTGGCATGGTCGGTAAATATGATTTAGGGGTGTTTTGAGGCTTGGGGTGGTCCCCCTAGCACTTGGTCCGACAATTCAATAACAGATACGTTTTCTTATCCTTAATACCTTTCATTTGAGTCCCATATTGTCGTGATTGGTCTAAATATATGTTTGTTAGGTTTTAGGTTGGGGGTTTCTAGGGTACTATATGAGAGCACATAAAATTTCGCTTAAATCGCACCATCCATCTCCGAGATCTGGCGTTTCTGAAAATTAGGGTAAGGGGGAAGGTCCGCCCCCCGCTTTAGAAATCAGAAAATGTAGTACCCTATTTTCACCACGGGGTCTTTATCCACCATCTGTGAAAATTTTAAGAAAATCGGTTTAGCCGTTTCTGAGTCTATAAGGAACACACAAACAAACAAACCTACAAACAAACACAAACTCATTTTTATACCCTCCACCATAGGATGGGGGGTATACTAATTTCGACATTCTGTTTGTAACTACTCGAAATATTCGTCTGAGACCCCATAAAGTATATATATTCTTGATCGTCGCGAAATTTTATGTCGATCTAGCCACGTCCGTCCGTCCGTCTGTCCGTCCGTCTGTCTGTCGAAAGCACGCTAACTTCCGAAGGAGTAGAGCTAGCCGCTTGAAATTTTGCACAAATACTTCCTATTAGTGTAGGTCGGTTGGTATTGTAAATGGGCTATATCGGTCCATGTTTTGATATAGCTGCCATATAAACCGATCTTGGGTCTTGATTTCTTGAGCCTCTAGAAGGCGCAAATCTTATCCGATTGGAATGAAATTTTGCGCGACGTATTTTGTTAAGATATCCAACAATTGTGCTAAGTATGGTCTAAATCGGTTCATAATCTGGTATAGCTGTCATATAAACCGATCTTGGGTCTTGACTTCTTGAGCCTCTAGAGGGCGCAATTATCGTCCGATTTAACTAAAATTTTGCACGTAGTGTTTTGGTATTACTTTCAACAACTGTGCCAAGTATGATTCAAATCGGTTCATAATCTGGTATAGCTGTCATATAAACCGATCTTCGATCTTGACTTCTTGAGCCAAGTGATTGCGCAATTCTCATCCGATTTGGCTGAAATTTTGCATGGGGTGTTTTGTTATGACTTCCAATAACTGTGCTAAATATGGCGTAAATCGATATAGAACCTGATATAGCTGCCATATAAACCGATCTGGGATCTTGACTTCTCGAACCTCTAGAAGGCGCAATTCTCATCCGATTTGGCTGAAATTTTATACAAGGCCTTCTCTCATGACCTTCAACATACGTGTCTAGCATGGTCTGAATCGATCAATAGCTCGATTTTGCTTCTTGAGCCCCTACAAGGCACAATTCTTATCCGAATGAGTTGAAATATTACACAATGACTTCTACAATGTCAATCATCATTCGTCAATGGTCCGAATCGGACTATAACTTGATATAGCTCCAATAGGATAACAGTTCTTATTCAATATTCTATGTTTGTCTAAAAAGAGATACCGCGCATAGAACACGACATGCGATCAATGGTGGAGGGTATATAAGATTCGGCCCGGCCGAACTTAGCACGCTCTTACTAGTTATATATAAGATATCTAAATCTGAACCGACTTTTACCAAAATCAATAGCGTCCTTCTTGGACCAAAAAGTGGTATGTGCAAAATTTCGTGATGATTTGACAACAAATACAACCTGCATTTTGATACAAGAATTCATGGACTCACAGACGGACAGACGGGAATGGCTAAATCGTATCAGAAAGTGCTCCTAAGCCGATCGGTATACTTATCAATAGGTCTAGCTCTTCTCCTTCTTAGCGTTGCAAACAAATGAACAAACTTATAATACCCTGTACCACAGTGGTGGTGTAGGGCATATTAAAGCATTTATGGACATTATACCCTTCATCGGAAAATCGGTCTATATAGCAGCTATTTCCAAATGTGGTGCGATTTGGTCCGTTTAAAAACTTAACCAGTGTGCATCAAAAAGGCGTATCTGTGCCAAATTTCAGAGCAATATCTCAATTTTTGAAGGATGTAGTGTGATTACAACAGACGGACGGATAGTTGGACACACACACGGACATCGTTAAATCGTTTCAGAATTTTACGACGATCCGAAATATATATGCTTTGCAGGGTCGGAAATTGATATTTAGATGTGTTGCAAACGGAATGAATAAAGGCCCTATCCTATGGTGGAGGGTATAATAAAAAAAAAAAAAAAATTTTTTGCCCGCCAGTGGACTCGAACCAGGCTTGCGAATCTATCAGTGGTATGTGAATTTTTGGTGGTGCCAATTCTTTCTCGTAAGCAAGAAGCACAATCATTTTTTTAAACCGACCCCTGTCAGCAGAACTTGTTACTAGTTCGGTAAATAAACAGTATGTGAGAGGCGAATGGATGAATAATTACATTTCTTAGAATTTCGCGTAAAACGGAAATGCAAAGACAAAATTGGTTTTAAAAGTGACCTACTGAACTAGATGATAGTGCCAATTGGCTACTGGCTGGACAACTGCAAAACTACACGCACACATGCACACCAACACGCATCGATGTGAGTCAAAGTCTTTTGTAACCAGTAAGGAAAGGCAAAAGTCGGGCGGTGCCGACTTTATAATACCCTACACCTACCCTATAAACACAAAACGGGGGCTACATTTAATTCTGAAACAAATTTGATGTATCCAGATAGATTATTAAAATTTCTGTACCAAATTTCGAGCAAAGCAAATATGTTCAAAATGAAATAACTACGGTTGACAAATGACAACAAATTATCCAAAATGTGACGAACAAATATAAGGGAGCTATATCTAAATCAAAACCGATTTTGACTTTGTGGAATTCGTCGAGGAAAACGTTGTACAAAATTTTGGGAAGATTTGTCAATAAATGCGCTTGTAGTGGGTCTAGGAGTGCAAATCGAGCGATATATTTATATCTGAACAGATGTCTATGGAATTCACCAATTATATCGAGAGTCATAAGAAAATCCTTCCGTCGAATTTCGAGAAAATCGGTTAACAAATGACCATTTTATTGGTGTATTACTGCAAATCGGAAAAACATATATATGGGAGCTATATCCAAATCTGAACCCATTTCTATAAAATTCACCAGTAATATTGAGAGTTATAAGAAAATCCTTCCTGCCAAATTTCGAGAGTATCGGTTGACAAATGACCATTTTATTGCTGTATTACTGGAAATCGGACGAAAATATATATGGGAGCTATATCCAAATCTGAACCGATATTTATCAAATTCACCAGTAATATTGAGAGTCATAAGAAAATCCTTCCCAACAAATTTCAAGAGAATCGGTCAACAAATGACCATTTTACTGCTGTATTACTGGAAATCGGACGAACTTATATATGGGAGCTATATCCAAATCTGAACCGATTTTTACCAATTTCAATAAGCTTCGTCTCTAGCGCGAAAAACATGCCCATACCAAATTTGAAGACGATCGGTTGAAAATTGCGACCCGTAGTTTGTGCACAAATTAACATGGACAGACGGACAGACAGACAGAGGGACATAGCTAAATCGAATCAGAAAGTGATTCTGAGTCTATTAGTATGCTTATCAATGGGTCTATCTCTCTTCCTTTTGGGTGTTACAAACTAATTCTCTAAGTTATAATACCCTGTCCCACAGTAGTGGTGTAGGGTATGTCTGTCTATGTCCGTCAGTCCATATTAATTTGTGTGCAAACTACAGGACGCAATTTTCATCCGATCGTCTTCAAATTTTGTACAGACATTTTCTTCGGCCTAGAGATGAAGCCTATTGAAATTGGAAAAAATCGGTTCAGATTTAAATATAGCTCTCATATATGTACATATATTAGTTCGATTTGCAGTAAGAGTACAATAAAATAGTCATTTTGTACCGATTCTCTCGAAATATGGCAGGAAGGGTTTTTTCTTGACTCTCCACATTACAGGTGAGTTTCATAGAAATCCTCTCAGAATTAGATATATATATATAGACAGATTTTCACTCCTAGAGCCACTGCAATCGCATTTATTGACAAATCTTTCCAAAATTTTGTACAACACTTTCCTCTACGACTTCCACAATATTTATAAAGTTTAGTCGAAATCGATTCATATTTAGTTCTGTAATTTAAAGGGTGATTTTTTGAGGTTAGGATTTTCATGCATTAGTATTTGACAGATCTCGTGGGATTTCAGACATGGTGTCAAAGAGAAAGATTCTCAGTATGCTTTGACATTTCATCATGAATAGACTTACTAACGAGCAACGCTTGCAAATCATTGAATTTTATTACCAAAATCAGTGTTCGGTTCGAAATGTGTTCATTCACCGTAACGTTGCGTCCAACAGCATCTTTGAAAAAATACGGTCCAATGATTCCACCAGCGTACAAACCACACCAAACAGTGCATTTTTCGGGATGCATGGGCAGTTCTTGAACGGCTTCTGGTTGCTCTTCACTCCAAATGCGGCAATTTTGCTTATTTACGTAGCCATTCAACCAGAAATGAGCCTCATCGCTGAACAAAATTTGTCAAAATTTGAACACATTTCGAACCGAACACTGATTTTGGTAATAAAATTCAATGATTTGCAAGCGTTGCTCGTTAGTAAGTCTATTCATGATGAAATGTCAAAGCATACTGAGCATCTTTCTCTTTGACACCATGTCTGAAATCCCACGTGATCTGTCAAATACTAATGCATGAAAATCCTAACCTCAAAAAAATCACCCTTTACAATAATGTTGTCATTTGTCATCCATATTTATTACAGCTTGAACATATTTGCTCGAAATTTGACATGAATTGTTTAATAACCCACCTGAGAAAATCCCCCGAGGGTCATTAAAATTGGTTCAGAATTAGATATAGCTCCCACTTTGGTAGCGCATTATCGGTCGGCACCACCCGACTTAAGCCCGTCCTTACTTGTTAGTTCTGCCTTATACAGCATTTGTCACATGCATCCTTGTGGACACATGTACACCTACACGCAAAACCCTCATGCATTCTTTGGTATCACCAGTGTAAATAAATTACACTCGATTGCTTTACGGTCGTGGTGAGCAGCACAATGTCACTGGCGGTAGTGATTGCTTTTGTGAAGAGAAATCAAGTGAAAATTTCGAAAGCAATGGAACCTTCATGGTCGAACAGGGGGTAGTTGAGGGTGTAGAAGTAATCACCAAGTCGAAAGACCAAGTAAAAATAAAACCATTAATAATGGTTCAATTTGTTGGTGCAATGGAAGAATGTATGGGAAGGCATGCATTGAACTCGATGTAAAAAATGCTGATCTCAGCTGAGCTGAGGATATCCAGTTTTGTTTGTTTTTTCCAGCCAAATGAAAGCAATTAAATTTAACTATAAAATATGGTCAATAAAATACCAGTTCAATGTTGTCCAATAAATATTGTTATGACATTTTACGTTTATCGGAAAAATGCACATCAATACCTTCCAATACATGAATTATTATGAAACAAGTTGGAGAAATAACAAGCAAAAAAAAATAATACGTTTTGATCTGTTATTTCGGATACCCACCACCATGAATATATAACTCCACTACCATATTCATAGTTATATCTTAACCAGCTGGACCGGGCCCGCTCCGCTGCGCTTTCTTTTACTTTATATGAAACAAAATATTCCTCGGAATATTTATTTTCGACAATTAAAGAGCTTTTAGTGAAATACCATGCTACGAAAATAGTATATCGCTTGACTAACAGTTAACCAATATAAGTGCCTTTATCTGAATCCCATGTGATCTTTGTTGGTCTACGAATTTAAGTTTGGATGTAAGGTGTACTCCATTCTTAAAATACTTTATTCCCGCCCGATATTCTCATGTTGTCTGATTTAGGGGTGTTTTCGGGGGTGAGTTGGTCCCCCAGACACTTGGCCCTGAAAAAATATCAGCATTGTGCTCGTCTCTCAAATACCATTTATTTAAACCTCATATTGCCATTGGTTTTGAGGGGAGTTTAAAGGATAAGGCGCCCCCAAACACATGGTCCTAAAATTGGTAATGAAATTCGTTTTCTCATCTCAAACACCTTTCATTTGAGCCACATATTGGCAAAAAAATTTAGGGGTGTTTTGGGGAGTGGGGTGATCCCCCAATCACTAAGGCCTAAAAATATATCAGAAAGTGTTGTATTCTTATATATTTGAACCCTATATTGCCATTGGCCTCAAAATTGGATATCAAATTCGTTTTCTAATCTCAAATACCATTTACTTAAACGCCTTATTGAAAAAGCCAGCAAAAATGTCCGGTTTGGGGAATAGGCCCCAAAAACTATGAATATTGAGCTCCTCAATCTTGAAGACCCAAATTGTATTGGTGAGCGAATACGTCCTATTTTGGGATTGTTATGGTGGTGGGACGTCCCCTAGGCATTTGGTCCCAAATGTTGATGTCAGATTCATGGTCTACTCCCAAATACCCTTCATTTGAGCTCCATTTTTCCATAGTCGGGAAACATGACCGCTTTGGTGGGTGTTTTGGGGGATGGGCCGACCGTTCAACGACTTGACTTTGAAAATATATATCAGATTCGTGTTCTACTCTAAAATAGCTTTCATTTGAGCCTCATATTGCAATGGTCAGCAAATACTTCCTGTTTGGGTGGTGTTAAGGGTGTGGGGTGGCCCCATTAACACTTTTCCCGAACATTGACATCAGATTCGTGCTTTACTTCCAAAGACCTTTTATTTGAGCCCCATATTGCTATGGTCGTAAATTTGTCTTCTTTGGGGGATCTTCTCGGGGATGGGCAGCGCCTCAAACACTTGGTCCCGCATCTGGATATCAGATTCGTATTCTACACTCACATACCTATTATTTAAGCCACACATTGACATGGTCAGTAAATACGTCCTGTTTGGAGGGTGTTTTGGGGAAGGGATGGTACCCCAGAATCTCTGTCCCAAATTTGGATATCATATTTGTATTTTATTCGAAAATACCTTTCATTTGAGCCCCATATTGCCATGGTGGATAATATGTCCGATTTAGGGGTGTTTTGGTTTGGTTTGGGGTGGTCCCCCAAACACTTGGTCCGACAATTGGGTACCAGATACGTTTTCGCACAAATACTTCCTATTAGTGTAGGTCATTTGGGATTTTAAATGGGTCATATTGGTCTATGTTTTGTTATAGCTGCCATATAAACCGATTTTGGATCTAGACCTCTTAAGCCCCTAAACCCGCAATTCTTATCCGATTTGTCTCAAGACGTAGACAAATTTCACCTCTATAACGTAACCTACTCTCCAATAGCTCTGATTCTGTGTAGGTTTGTTGAGCCTTCCCCTATAAGAGTTTATCAAAACTTGGATATTCGCACTCTACTAAATACATTTTTATCTATGGCAAAGATAGCCATTTAAACTACCTGAAACACCTATCTTAGGGTGGGAAATTTTAAAAACGAAAATTCCTATGGTTTAATTTACGGACCGATAGGTTGCCATAACAAAGATAAATACTGCATGATAAATTTTTACCACTCTGCCCTCTCTCTGGTTGTGGTGGCGTCTGCATTTAGTTGACTCATTTGCAAACAGAATAGATGGCGCTTTTTAAAAGATTAGTGATGCCTTCAATATGGAAAAGGTCTAGACTTTGAAACCCAAAATATTAACAAAATAACTTAAAGTTATGCGTTCCATGTCGCCCCGGATGCTTGCACAATCACATATAAACGACTGAGAATTTTACATTTCTCCAATCTGTTAGAGCTTTTTTGAACATATGTTATGAGTCTATAGATTACCTCTGTTTGTGCTGCTACTCGCTTGGAGCGGCTTACCGCCTATAATATTGATCATGATGTGGTAGATGTCTATAACTGACTTTATGGCTACCTGTTGAATAGTCATAATTTAGTATTATACCCTCCACCATAAGATAGGGGGTATACTAATTTCGTCATTCTGTTTGTAACTACTCGAAATATTAGTCTGAAACCCCATAAAGTATATATATTCTTGATCGTCGTGACATTTTATGTCGATCTAGCCATGTCCGTCCGTCTGTCCGTCCGTCCGTCCGTCCGTCTGTCTGTCGAAAGCACGCTAACTTCCGAAGGAGTAAAGCTAGCCGCAAGAAATTTTGCACAAATACTTCTTATTAGTGTAGGTCGGTTGGTATTGTAAATGGGTCATATCGGTCCATGTTTTGATATAGCTGCCATATAAACCGATCTTGGGTCTTGACTTCTTGAGCCTCTAGAGTGCGCAAATCTTATCCGATTGGAATGAAATTTTGCATGACGTGTTTTGTTATGATATGCAACAACTGTGCCAAGTATGGTTCAAATCGGTCCATAACCTGATATAGCTGCCATATAAACTGATCTTGGGTCTTGACTTCTTGATATCCAACAACTGTGCCAAGTATGGTTCAAATCGGTTCATAACCTGATATAGCTGCCATATAAACCGATCTTGGGTTTTGACTTCTTGAGCCTCTAGCGTGCGCAATTCTTATCCGATCAGAATGAAACTTTGCACGACGTGTTTTGTTATGATATGCAACAACTGTGCCAAGTATGGTTCAAATCGGTCCATAACCTGATATAGCTGCCATATAAACTGATCTTGGGTCTTGACTTCTTGAGCCTCTAGAGTGCGCAATTCTTATCCGATTGAAATGAAATTTTGCACGACGTGTTTTCTTATTATATCCAACAACAGTGCCAAGTATGGTTCAAATCGGTCCGTAACCTGATATAGCTACCATATAAACCGATCTGGGGTCTTGAATTCTTGAACCTCTAGAGTGCGCAAATCTTATCCGATTGGAATGAAATTTTGCACGACGTGTTTTGTTATGATATCCAACAACTGTGCCAGGAATGGTTCAAATCGGTCCATAACCTTATATAGCTGTGATATAAACCGATCTTGGGTCTTGACTTCTTGAGCCTCTAGAGGGCGCAATTATTATCCGATTTGCCTGAAATTTGGTACGACGGATCCTCTCTTGACCATCAACATACGTGTTTATTATGGTCTGAATCGGTCTATAGCCCGATACAGCTCCCATATAAATCAATCTCTCTATTTTACTTCTTGAGCCCCTAAAGGGCGCAATTCTTATTCGAATTGGCTGACATTTTACACAGGTCTCCAACATAAAATTTAATTGTGGTCCAAACCGGACCATATCTTGATATCGCTCTAATAGCAGAGCAAATCTTTCCTTATATCCTTTTATATACCCACCACCGAAGGATGGGGGTATATTCATTTTGTCATTCCGTTTGCAACACATCGCAATATCCATTTCCGACCCTATAAAGTATATATATTCTTGATCAGCGTAAAAATCTAAGACGATCTAGACATGTCCGTCCGTCTGTCCGTCTGTCTGTTGAAATCACGCTACAGTCTTTAAAAATAGAGATATTGAACTGAAATTTTGCACAGATTCTTTTTTTGTCCATAAGCAGGTTAAGTTCGAAGATGGGCTATATAGGACTATATCTTGATATAGCCCCCCCCCCCCCAAAAGCCCCCAAAAGCCACATTTATTATCCGATTTTGATGAAATTGGGGACAGTGAATTGTGAAGGGCCAGTCGATATCCTTCGTTAATTTGGCTCAGATCGGTCCAAATTTGGAAATAGCTGCCATATAGACCGATCCTCCGATTTGGTGTCTTAGGCCCATAAAAGCCACATTCATTATCCGATTTTGCTGAAATTTGGGACAGTGAGTTGTGTTAGGCCCTTTGACATATTTCTTCAATTTGGTCCAGATCGGTTAAGATTTAGATTAACTGCCATATAGACGGATTTGTTGATTTATGGTTTTGGGCCCATAAAATGCTCATTTAATGTCCGATGTTGCCGAAATTTGGAACAGTGACTTAAGTTAAGCCCCTTGACATACTTCTGCAATATCGCACAGATCGGTCCAGATTTGGATATAGCTGCCATATAGACCGATATCTAGGTTTTAGGTTTTGGGGCCATAAAAGACGCATTTATTGTCCGATGTCGCTGAAATTTTACACAGTAAGATTGGTTAGGCTCTTCGACGTCCTTCTTAAATTTTGCCCCGATTAGTCCAGATTTGCATATAGCTGCCATATAGACCGATCTCTCGATTTAAGGTTTGGGGCCCATAAAAGAGGCATGTGTTGTCCGATTTCGCCAAAATCGGGAACAGTGCTTTGTGTTAGGCTTTTCGACATGTTTATGCAACTTGGCCCAAATCGGTCCAGATTTGGATATAGCTGCCATGTAGACCGATATCTCGATTGAAAGTCTTGGCCCCATAAAAGGCGCATTTATAATCCGATTTCACTGAAATTTGAAACAGCGACTTATGTTCGGCTTTTCGACATCCGTGTCGTATATAGTTCAGATCGGTATAAGGTATATGAGTATAAGGTTTGAAATTTTCACTGAATTTTGATGAAAGGTGGTTTACATATACACCCGAGGTGGTGGGTATCCAAAGTTCGGCCCGGCCGAACTTAACGCCTTTTTACTTGTCTTTTTGTCTAAGAAGAGATGCCGGGAAAAGAGCTCGACAAATGCGATCCATGGTGGAGGGTATTTAAGATTCGGCCCGGCCGAACTTAGCACGCATTTACTTGTTATATATACAGATAGATAGATATATAGGGGCTTGTGTGGATCATATTATATTCAGGTCCCGAGAATTCTTATATAAGTAACAGTTTTAGCGAAATCAGGCAAAAATCTGCTTTTGTGGGATTAAGACCCTAAAATGCAACATCGGACTATATGGCAGCTACATCTATTTAGCCTGATCTGAATCATATTTGGGAAGGCCTAAAACAACGCACTATTTCAAATTTCAACGAAAGCGGTTAATAAATGCAGTTTTTATGGGCTTCAGCCCCTTTATCGGCAGCTCGCTCTATATGGCAGCTACATCCAAATACGTTCGGAAGGCTTAAAGCAACTCACTGCTTAAAATTTCAGCGAAATCAGACCCTTAATCAGCAGATCATTCTATATGGAAACTGTAGCTAAATATACTCCGATCTGAAACATATTTGGGCGGATGTCGTGAAGCTTACAGCTTCAAATTTCAGCGAAATCGGGTAATTAATAAAAATGTTGTGGGCTTCAGCCCCTTTATCGACAGCTCGCTCTATATGGCAGCTGTATCTGAATATAGACCGATCTGAACCATATTTGGATCGAATATCGGGAGGCTTTAATCAACTCACTATTTTAAATTTCAGCAAAATCGGACAAAAAAATCAGCGGATCGGTCTATATGACAGCTATATCCATATATGGTCCGACTTGAACCATTTTCATTTTCATCGAAATCAGACAATAAATTCGCCTGTTACGGCCTTAAGACCCTAAATCACCACATCGTTCTATATGGCAGCTATATTTAAATATGGTCCGATTTTGCCAATTCAAGAACTTAACCTGCGTATAGAAGTATTACGGGTCTGTGCATAATTTCAATTCAAGTTCTCAATTTTTAAAGTCTGTGGAGTGGTTATAACCGGCGGGCACACGGACAAACAGACGGACAGACACACGGACATCGTTAAATCGTCCTAGAATTTTACGATGATCAGAACTACATGTACTTTGTATGGTCGGAAATGGTTCTTTCGATGTTTTGCAAACGGAAAGACTAAATGAATATACCCCCGGTCCTATGGTGGTGGGTATAATAAAGAAGACAAGTGAAAACATGCTAATTTCGGCCGGGCCGGAATCTGCTAAAAATTTATACAAAATAAATTTATCAAACCAGCAAACAACTTCTGGGAACCGAACAAAGATGATGGAGAGATCTGTTTACATGGGAGCTATTTAAGGTTATAGACCGATTTGGACAGTGCTTGGCACAGTTGTTACAAGTCATAACAAAACACTACATGCCGGGCTCAAGAAGTCAAAACGGGAGATCGGTTCATATGGGAGCTATATCCAAATCTGAACCGATACGGCCCATTTGGAATCCCCATCGACCTACATCGATAGTAAGTATCTGTGCACAATTTACGGGGTCTTAGACGAATATTTCGAGATATTAAAAACGAAATGACTAGATTAGTATACCCCATTCCGATGGTGCTGGATATAAAAACTCTCTCAGATCTTCTTTACTAAAATAAAGTCTTTGACGTCTTAAACAGCATGGAAATTTGATTTAATTCCCTATAAATTTTTTCAACATTAAGGAAATGTCACTTCATTGACTGACAATTAATTGAATATTTCAACGGGAATTGCAGGTGATGGAATGCTTTAGGGTGGTGATGGTGGTAATGATGTTGATGATGTTTGTCATTTATCGTTCATCAATCAAACGCCACGTCTGTCATTATCATTTGATACAGAGAAATTTTAAGGTGTGCCAACGATACAAACGACACCCGAAAGAGTGGAGTAAAATTTCAATGGAATTGACAAAAATGCTTCGATAAATGGCTAAGCATTTAAGGGTCAAGTTAATGCGTTAATTCATTGTCGTTGATGTGTGAAATAAAACATAAATATTAGTATGTACATAGACACATTGATACATAGCATGTCAGTTAATTGCCTTGCAGGACTAAATGACGTCCTTGGTGCAAATAGATTCATACTTTATCTCGGAAAAATTATATGCTTGTGCAAGAAATTAATTGGATAGTTGGGGATTGATGGATAGGTTTTCTTGGTAACGTTTTTTTTTTTTCAATGAAAGTAAGAAGAGAAAAAGAGCAAGAACTACCAACATAAGAAGTAAATGAACCTAGGCTAGTTTTATCCACAAACCTGTAATGTACAGTTCAGTACAGTTAGAATAGCTTAACAGGACATACATGTTTTAATGTACTTGTATATACAAAGAAAACAAGAAAAATATTTTAGAATTTTCTTGAAATTTTTACAGGTGGTGCATAATGATCCCGTGGTGCAAATAGGGTACTACATTTTTTGATATCTGAAGGGGGGGCGGACCCTCCCCCTTACCCTAATTTTCAGAAACGCCAGATCACGGAGATGGGTGGTGCGAAATTTTGTGTGCTCTCATATAGTACCCTAAAAATAAAAATTTGGTATCCAAATTTCGAGTGGGGTACCTAGGGGGGCCGCCTCACCCTAAAACCTACCAAACATGTATTTAGACCAATCACGACAATATGGGGCTTAAATAAAAGATATTTGAGTGTATAATTCGAATGTGATATCCAAATGTGGGACCAATTGTGTGGGGGGCCGCCCCTCCCCAAAAACATCCCCCAAAGGAGACAATTTTATGACCATGGCAATATTGGGCTCAAATGAAAGGTCTTTGGGAGTAAAGAACAAATCTGATATCAATATTCGGGAAAAGTGTCTATGGGGCCACCCCACCCCCACAACACCACCCAAATAGGGAATATTTGCTGACTATTGCAATATGAGGCTCAAATAAGAGGTTTTTTGGAGTAGACCACGAATCCGATATATATTTTCAAGGCCGACTCACTGAGTGGCCGCCCATCCCCCAAAACACCCCCCAAGCCGGTCATGTTTGCCGACTATGGAAATATGGAGCTCAAATTAAAGATATTTGGGTGTAGACCACATATCTGATATCAACATTAGGGACCAACAGTCTAGGGGACGTCCCACTACCATAACAACCCCCTAATAGGAAGTATTTGCTCACCACGATAATTTGGGTCTTAAAGAGAGTTGAACTAAGTATTTATAGTTTTTAGGGCCAATACCCCAAACCGGACATATTTGCTGACTTTTGCAATAAGGAGTTCAATTGAGATTTGAAAACGAAGTTGATATCCAATTTTGAGGCCAATGGCAATATGGGGTTCAAAAAAATGATATAAAGATATATGAGAATAGAGCAGGTTGCTAATATATTATTCGGGCTTAGTGTTTGGGGTACCACCCTAATCCCCAAAACACCCCTAAATCTGGCATATTTATCGACCATGTCAATGTGGGGCTTTAATGAAAATAAAGGTATGTGGGAGTAGAATACGAATTTGATATCCAAATGTAGGATCATGAATTAAAGGCATCAGCTCTTCCCCAAAACACCCCCCAAAGGGTGAACATTTTTCGACCATGCCAATATGTGGCTCCAATTAAAGTTATTTGAGATTAGAAAACGAATTTGACAACCAATTTCGGGACCATGTGTTTGGGGGACGCCTCATCGTGTAAACTCCCTTCAAAACCAATGGCAATATGGGGTTTAAATAAATGGTATTTGAGAGAAGAGCACGATGCTGATATTTTTTTCAGGGTCAAGTGTCTGGGTGAAAACACCGAAAACACCCCTAATCAGACATCGTGAGAATATCGGTCTGAAATATAGTATTTTAAGAGCGGAGTACACCATGTATCCAAACTTAAATTCATAGACCAATAAAGATCATATGGGATTCAGATAAAGGAACTTATATTGTTAAACTGTTAGTCATAAATTGTCGTAGCATGGTATTTCACTAAAAGCTCTTTGTCGCAATTAAATATTCCAAGGAAAATTTTGTTCTATATAAAGTAAAAGAAGGCGCAGCGGAGCGGGCCCGGTCCAGCTAGTCAATTTATATAAGTTTACAATGGCAATATAATGACTGATCGTTTATTATACCTACCTAGATAGGATCAGTCATTCCGTTTGCAACACATCGAAATATCAGTTTCCGACTCTACAAAGATTATATATATTTCGGATCGTCATAAAAATCTAAGACGATTAAACAATGTCCGTGTGTCTGTCCGTCCGTCTGTTGTAATCAGCCTTCAAAAATGTAGATATTGAGCTGAGATTTGGCACAGATACGTGGACCATATTTGGATATACATATTTATCCGATTTCTCTAAAATTTGAAACGGTGCGTTGCTGTAAGTCTCATTGCTGTAAGCTGCCATATATTGTAGATCGATCTCCCAATAAGGGGTCTGAAGCCCAGAAATGCTTTATTTATTACCCGATTTCGTTGAAATTTTACCAGCCCCTATTAAGATATAACTATGTATATAGTAGTGGAGTTATAATAAAATAGGATGATTATTATGTTCTTGTTTAATTTGGTGCAGATCGTTCCAGATTTGGTTATAGGTGCCGTATAAAATTACGTTTCGATTTAAAGTCTTGGCCCTATAAAAAATGCATCATCCGATTTCGTTGAAATTTGACGCAGTGACTTATATTAGGCTTTTCGAAATCCATGTCCTTTATAGCTCAGATCAGTTTATATATGGATATAGCTTCCAAAAATACCAATATTTTGTTCTACAAAATTGAACAGTGCCTCATATTTATTAGACCAATCAATGTCAGTGCCGAAGTTGGGTTCATAAATTATCCAATTTTCACCGAACTCTGACGAATGGAGGTTTACATTTATACCCGAGATGATGGGTATTCAAAAGTTCGGCCCGGACGAACTTTACGAACTTATATATATATATATATAACTAGCCGAACCGGGTCCGCTCCGCTGCGCATTCTTTAACTCTTTAATATCTTTTAAGGGTGGGGACACTTCGCCCTGAATGCGGATATCGAATTCATGCCATTGTAGCCTATGACGCTGAACGCGTTCGAATCCCGGTCTTTATCCCCTCTTAATATTGGCGACATTTGCGAGGTACAATGCCATGCAATTTCCCCAAAGAGGTGTCGCACTACGGGATGCCGTTCGGACTCCCTTATCATTGAGTTTAAACCTGAATCGAAAGGCACTCATTGAGAGAATTTGTCCCTTCTCGGTTCCTGGTGGTAATGTTCTTCCTTAGGGAGATGTTCGCATTAGGGGAGGGATGGCACCTCAGACATTTCGACTCAAATATGAATATCAAATTCGTTCTGCACTTCCAAAACCCTTTAATTTGAGCTCCATATTGCCATGGCCGGTAAACATGAACCGTTTGGAGGGTGTTTTGGGGCTGGGGTGGCCACCGACACTTTGCACTGAAAATAAATATGAAATTCGTTCTTTATTCCCAAAGGAAATGAAGATCAGTTAAGGAGGTGCTTTAGGGCGTACCTTTGGGGTACAATGGGCTCCAAAATTGGATATTAGAGTCCAATATTGTCATAATGGGTCAAATAACCCATTTGACGTACTTTTAGGAAGAAAAGCTCAAATTGTCATATTCGAAATCTTTGTTTGTATCTTCAAATAGGCATATTGGACGATAATGACAATATGGAAGCCTACTGCAAGGTATTCGGGAGTAGATTGCCGAAATTTTAATGCTCAAATTTTAATGTCATATTCGAAATCTTTGTTTGTTTGTTTGTTTGTTTGTTTGTTTGTTTGTTTGTTTGTTTGTTTGTTTGTTTGTTTGTTTGTTTGTTTGTTTGTTTGTATGTTTGTTTGTTTGTTTGTTTGTTTGTTTGTTTGTTTGTTTGTTTGTTTGTTTGTTTGTTTGTTTGTTTGTTTGTTTGTTTGTTTGTTTGTTTGTTTGTTTGTTTGTTTGTTTGTTTGTTTGTTTGTTTGTTTGTTTGTTTGTTTGTTTGTTTGTTTGTTTGTTTGTTTGTTTGTTTGTTTGTTTGTTTGTTTGTTTGTTTGTTTGTTTGTTTGTTTGTTTGTTTGTTTGTTTGTTTGTTTGTTTGTTTGTTTGTTTGTTTGTTTGTTTGTTTGTTTGTTTGTTTGTTTGTTTGTTTGTTTGTTTGTTTGTTTGTTTGTTTGTTTGTTTGTTTGTTTGTTTGTTTGTTTGTTTGTTTGTTTGTTTGTTTGTTTGTTTGTTTGTTTGTTTGTTTGTTTGTTTGTTTGTTTGTTTGTTTGTTTGTTTGTTTGTTTGTTTGTTTGTTTGTTTGTTTGTTTGTTTGTTTGTTTGTTTGTTTGTTTGTTTGTTTGTTTGTTTGTTTGTTTGTTTGTTTGTTTGTTTGTTTGTTTGTTTGTTTGTTTGTTTGTTTGTTTGTTTGTTTGTTTGTTTGTTTGTTTGTTTGTTTGTTTGTTTGTTTGTTTGTTTGTTTGTTTGTTTGTTTGTTTGTTTGTTTGTTTGTTTGTTTGTTTGTTTGTTTGTTTGTTTGTTTGTTTGTTTGTTTGTTTGTTTGTTTGTTTGTTTGTTTGTTTGTTTGTTTGTTTGTTTGTTTGTTTGTTTGTTTGTTTGTTTGTTTGTTTGTTTGTTTGTTTGTTTGTTTGTTTGTTTGTTTGTTTGTTTGTTTGTTTGTTTGTTTGTTTGTTTGTTTGTTTGTTTGTTTGTTTGTTTGTTTGTTTGTTTGTTTGTTTGTTTGTTTGTTTGTTTGTTTGTTTGTTTGTTTGTTTGTTTGTTTGTTTGTTTGTTTGTTTGTTTGTTTGTTTGTTTGTTTGTTTGTTTGTTTGTTTGTTTGTTTGTTTGTTTGTTTGTTTGTTTGTTTGTTTGTTTGTTTGTTTGTTTGTTTGTTTGTTTGTTTGTTTGTTTGTTCCGTATAGACTCCAAACAGGCTGAAACGATTTCTTTTAAATTACTAAATTCGTCATTCCGTTTTTAACACCTCGAAATATACGCCTTAGACCCCATTAAATATATATATTCTTGATCGTCATGACATTCTAAGTCGATCTAGCCATGTTCGTCCGCCTGTATGTCTGTCGAAAGCACGCTAATTTTCGTAAAAGTATAGGTAAAAGTATAAACCGATCTGGGGTCTTGACTTCTTCAGCTCTTAGAGGGTGCAATTCTTATCCGATTGGGCTGTAATTGTGGATGAGGTGTTTTGCTATGAATATTCAATGCATTTGAAGGAACTACATTTTTTTGTATTCATTTGTCTTTAGACATTAAGTGCTGTAAGTATTATGCAATTTGTAGTATAAAGAATTAATTTTGAATAGTAAATAATAAGTTCAGTTTTAATTAACGAAGCGTAAGGTTGCTCCTTAAGTCGATTGTTCGGTGCACAAACCCCATAACTACAAATATAGAACATCTTCACCACTTCACCTCATATACGACATTTTCAACACTTCGCCTTAAATAGAGAATTTTCACCACTTCACCCCTTAAAGGCATTTCCTCAACTACAACCTATTGTTGAATGAACATTCTGGGCTAGCAAATCGATTTTAATATTGCAGCCAAGGGTGCAACCCTTCATCCCTTATTAAAGGTTGAAATCCTTGCTGTAAGCTTTGTTGCTTCAAGCTTATGTTTCACCACCAGAGGGATGAATGTGAAGTAGTATGAAGTCTCCACCAAGAAATATTGGTTTATTGAACAAGTCCGTAGAGTTTTATTTAGTACAACAACTTCATAGTTCTAAAAATTTAGCAACGAATTTTAATACGGGGGGGGTGATAATAAAACTAACCAGTAAGGAAAAGCTAGTCAGGCGGAGCCGACTAAATAGTACCCTACACCTACCCTACAATCATAAATTCGGGCAATCTCTTTTCTCTTATAGATAAATATCAATTTGTGTCTTTTTGTCGGTTTGTTTGCTTTTTTGCTTGTTTTTCTTGTTGTTTGTTTGTTTGTGTTCCTATAGACTCAAACACGGCTGGGCCAATTTTCTTGAAATTTTCACAGATGGTGCATAATGATCCCGTGGTGAAAATAGGGTACCACATTTTTTGATATCTGAAGGAGGGGCGGCCCCTCCCCCTTACCCTAATTTTCAGAAACACCAGATTTCGGAGATGGGTGGTGCGAAATGTTGTGTGCTCTCTTTTAGTAACCTAAAAACAACAAGTAAAAGCGTGCTAAGTTCGGCCGGGCCGAATCTTATATACCCTCCACCATGGATCGCATTTGTCGAGTTCTTTTCCCGGCATCTCTTCTTAGGCAAAAAAAAGGATATAAGAAAAGATTTGCTCTGCTATTAGAGCGATATTAAGATATGGTCCGGTTGGACCACAATTAAATTATATTTATGTTGGAGACCTGTTTAAAATGTCAGCCAATTCGAATAAGAATTGCGCTCTTTGTGGGCTCAAGAAGTAAAATAGAGAGATCGATTTATATGGGAGCTGTATCGGGCTATAGACCGATTCAGACCATAATAAACACGTATGTTAATGGTCATGAGAGAATCCGTCGCACAAAATTTCAGGCAAATCGGATAATAATTCCTACCTCTAGAGGCTCAAGAAGTCAAGATCCCAGATCGGTTTATATGACAGCTATATCAGGTTATGAACCGATTTGATCCATATTTGGCACAGTTGTTGGATATCATAACAAAATACTACGTGCCAAAATTCATTCAAATTGGATAAGAATTGCGCCCTCTAGAGGCTCAAGAAGTCAAGACCCAAGATCGGTTTATATGACAGCTATATAAGGTTATGAACCGATTTGAACCATACTTGGCACAGTTGTTGGATATAATAACAAAACACGTCGTGCAAAATTTCATTCCAATCGGATAAGAATTGCGCACTCTAGAGGCTCAAGAAGTCAAGACCCAAGATCGGTTTATATGGCAGCTATATTAGGTTATAGACCGATTTGAACCATACTTGACACAGTTATTCGATATCATAACAAATTTTCATTCCAATCGGATAAGAATTGCGCACTCTAGAAGCTCAAGAAGTCAAGACCCCAGATCGGTTTATATGGCAGCTATATCAGGTTATAAACCGATTTGAACCATACTTGGCACAGTTATTGGATATCATAACAAAACACGTCGTGCAAAATTTCATCCCAATCGGATAAGAATTGCGCACTCTAGAGGCTCAAGAAGTCAAGACCCAAGATCGATATGGCCCATTTGCAATACCAACCGACCTACACTAATAAGAAGTATTTGTGCAAAATTTCAAGCGGCTAGCTTTACTCCTTCGGAAGTTAGCGTGCTTTCGACAGACAGACGGACGTACGGACGTACGGACGTACGGACGGACAGACGGACGGACGGACAGACGGACGGACGGACAGACGGACAGACGGACAGACGGACAGACGGACGTACATGGCTAGATCGACATAAAATGTCACGACGATCAAGAATATATATACTTTATGGGGTCTCAGACGAATATTTCGAGTAGTTACAATCAGAATGACGAAATTAGTATACCCCCCATCTTATGGTGGAGGGTATAAAAATGTGGTGTCCAAAACCTACCTCATATATTTATACACCAATCACGACAATACGGAACTCAAATGGATGGTATTTGCGAATAGAATACGAATCTGATACGCAATTGTGGCAGCAAGAGTTTGGGGGCCTCCCCCCACAACACCCCTAAATCGAACATATTTACCCACCATGGCTATATGGGACTCAAATGGATGGTATTTACAAGTAGAATCCAAATCTGATATTCAAATGTGGGTCTAAGTTTCTGGGGTCCACCCCTCCCCCAAAACACCGCCCAAACAAGACTTACTTACTTACCATGGTAATATGGGGCTTAAATAAAACGTATTTGAATATAGAATACGACTACGATATCCAAATGTGGGACCAAGTCTTTGGGGGGACGCCCCTCCCAAAAATATCCTATAAAGAGGACAAATTTACGGCGCTAGCAATATGGAGCTCAAATGAAAGATATTTGGGAGTAAAGCACGAATCTGATACGAATATTCGGGAAAAAGTGTCTATGGTGCCACCCCACCCCATAACACCACCCAAATAGGAAGTAATTGACTACCATTGCAATATGAGGCTCAAATAAGAGGTATTTTAAAATAGAACACGAATCTGATAGGGATTTTCAGGGCCAAGTCACTGAGTGGACGCCCCATCCCCCAAAATATCCCCCGAATTTAAAAAATATGAGGCTCAAATCAAAGGTATTTTGGAGGAGACCACGTACCTGATATCAACATTCGGGACCAACTGTCTAGGGGACGTCCCACCCCCACAAGAACACCCAAATAGGACGTATTTGATCACCATGACAATTTGGGTCTTAAAGAGAGTAAAGCTGGATATTGGTAGTTATTACGGCCCATAACCCAAACCGGACATATTTGCTAATTTTTGCAATAAGGGATTGAAACGAAAGGTGTTTGAGATTAGAGGTTCAAATAAATGATATTTGAGAGTAGGAAACGATGCTGATATATTTTCAGAGCTAAGTGTTTAGGGGACCACCCACTCTCCAAGACACCCCTAAGTCGGGCATATTTACAGACAATGCCAATGTGCGGCTCAAATGAAAGGTATTGGGGAATAGAGCACGAAATTGATACCCACTTTCGGGACCAATTTTCTTCCCCAAAACTCCTCCCAAAGAATACAAATTTATCGACCATGGCAATACGTGGCTCAAAAGAAAGGTGTTTGAGATTAAAAATCGAATTTGATAACCAATATTGGCGCCAAGTATTTGGGGAACGTCTAATCCCATAAACTCCCCTTAAGCCAATGGCAATATGGGGTTGGAATAAATTTTATTTAAGCGAAGAGCTCGACGCTGATATTTATTTTAGGGGAAGTGTCCCCAGACACAACTTTACTCTCGAAAACACCCATAAATCGGAAATTATCAGAACGTTGGGCTCAAATATGGAGTACATCTATATATATATGTAAAAATTAGTTTGTGTTTGTTTGTTTGGTTGTTTGTTTGTGGGTTTGTAAATTTATTTGTTCCGAATAGACTCATAAACGGCTGAACCGATTTCTTTCAAATTTTCACAGATTGTGGGGAGTGGTCCGGAAGGAGCTATATGCTATATAATTTATTGATATTGGTAGGGGGGGCGGACCCTCCCCTTTACCCTAAAAGTACGGCCCCAAAATAAAAGTGAACCGATCGGGACAATATAGTATTCAAGTGAAAGGTATTCAAGAGTAGACTAAGAATTTCATATTAAAAATAGGATCCAAGTAACTGGGGGCCGCCCCGACCGCAAAACCCCATAAATAGGTTTATTGGACGATAATGGCAATATGGGACTCGAATGAAAGGTATTAGGGAGTAGATTATGAAAATGGTCAGTAAGGAGGAAAATACTTTTTAGTTTGTTGATATTGGAAGGGGGCGGACCCTCGCCCGTTACCCCAAAAACAACACTTAAAATCTAAAGTGGACCGATAGGGACAATATTGGTATCAATTAAAATGTATTGGGAAGTAAAATACGAAAATGCTATAAAAAATTGGGATGAAGTATGACAGGGGTCGTCCAACCCCAAAACCCAACCAACAAAACAATATCTATATGGGACTCAAATGAAAGGTATTCGGGACTAGACTACGCATATGACATAAAAAAAAGAGGTCCAAGTAATTGGGGGCGACCTACCCTCAAATGGCAATATAATTCGATCCTAGCTAGATGAGCCTCAAATTGAAAGCATTTGGTAGCACATTACGAATATGACATTCAACTTTGTGTCCAAGAATCTAGGTGGTGCTTTACCTCCCCATTAAAACAATGGGGTATCAAGTGACAGATATACTTAAGTGGAGTGCGTTATTCAAATTTGTGCTCAAGTGGCAGATGGAGTGGGGCGCCCCCACCCAAACGGCTGTATACACCAATTATGACAATATGGGGTGTTAAATTCAAAGTAAAAGGTGGTGGACTGCGAATATGATATCCTCATTCCGCTCATATACCTAGCGGACCGCCTCACCTCGAAACAGTTGATCAATTATAATGACCTAACAGGACACTGCCACCGTACCCCCAAAATTATGGCATCCAGTGTGATAGGAGCAGTTGCACACCTTAAGTCAAGGTAGCCGCCATTTTTAGCTCATCGAGCCTTTTTTTTCTACGCAAGCCCAAACAACGCGCTGCTGGGCAACACTTTCATGTTCAAAAGTTTAAATGGTTTAATTACTAAGAACTGTCGCCACCGCACCTAATATAAAGACCGACAAATTGGTTCTCTACCACTGAGAATCGTTTAATATGCCAATTTGATTTGATTTAAGAAAGACTAAATGATGACTTTTCAACAGGTAGCCATATAGTATGCTATAGACAACTACCACATCGTGATAGGCGCTAAGCCAAGCGAGTAGCAGCATAGACAAAGGAAATCTATTGACTCATAACATATGTTCAAAAAAGCTTTAACAGATGGGAGAAATTAAAATTCTCAGTCGTTTATATGTATAGGGTGATTTTTTTGAGGTTAGGATTTTCATGCATTAGTATTTGACAGATCACGTGGGATTTCAGACATGGTGTCAAAGAGAAAGATGCTCAGTATGCTTTGACATTTCATCATGAATAGACTTACTAACGAGCAACGCTTGCAAATCATTGAATTTTATTACCAAAATCAGTGTTCGGTTCGAAATGTGTTCAAATTTTGACAAATTTTGTTCAGCGATGAGGCTCATTTCTGGTTGAATGGCTACGTAAATAAGCAAAATTGCCGCATTTGGAGTGAAGAGCAACCAGAAGCCGTTCAAGAACTGCCCATGCATCCCGAAAAATGCACTGTTTGGTGTGGTTTGTACGCTGGTGGAATCATTGGACCGTATTTTTTCAAAGATGCTGTTGGACGTAACGTTACGGTGAATGAACACATTTCGAACCGAACACTGATTTTGGTAATAAAATTCAATAATTTGCAAGCGTTGCTCGTTAGTAAGTCTATTCATGATGAAATGTCAAAGCATACTGAGCATCTTTCTCTTTGACACCATGTCTGGAATCCCACGTGATCTGTCAAATACTAATGCATGAAAATCCTAACCTCAAAAAAATCACCCTTTAATTGCGCAAGCATCCGGGGAAACATGGAACGGAGAACTTTTAAGTTATTTTTTTATAACATTATGGGTATTAAGGCTAAACCTTTCCCTTATCGATGTCAGCACTATCATTTAAATAAGGGCATCTATTCTGTTTGCAAATAGATCAACTGAGTGGAGACGCCACGAACATAGAGAGAGATAGGGCAGAGTGGTAAAATTTGATCATGCTGCAATTATCTTTGTTATGGCAATCTATCGGTCCGTAAAATAAAGAAAAATAAAGTATTGGAATTTCGTTGCGGTTGTTTGCTGTATTATCGTTTGCAAATTTCCCACCCTAGGATAGGTGTTTCAGGTAGTTTAAGTGGTTATCTTTGCCATAGATAAAAATGTATTTAGTAGAGTGCGAATATCCAAATTTTGAGTTACACTGTTAGAGGGGAAGGCTCAACAAACCTACACAGAATCAGAGCTATTGGAGAATAGGTTAAGTTACAGAGGTGACATTTTTCTACGTCTTGAAAGAGAAAGCTCAGTGGAGCGGGTTTGATTGAAAATTTAGCTCAAAGATAAGAAGTCTCCTTTTTAAAGTCGAGCCCAAGTAGCATGCCGATAAGCACACATTTGTTTCGTTTTGTCACTCGATTCGTTCGCCAAGTCATTGAAAACAGCTGATTTTATAAAGGGAATATAGCTGTTTTCTATGACTTGGCGAACAAATCGAGTGACAACAAGTAAAAGCGGGAATTGTCCGACCGGGCCAAATCTTACACACCCTCTACCATGGATCTCATTTGTCATTTTTTTGCTCGATATCTCTTTATAGGCAAACAAAGGATAATGGATAAAAATTGCAAAGCTATTGGAGCTATTTCAGGTTATCAACCAATTCGGGACATGCTTGGGTTGGCTGTTAGAGACCATAGTAGATGTCATTGCCCAAAATTTCAGCAAAAATTGGATAAGAATTGAGCCCTATAGTGGCTTAAGAATTAAAATCGGCAGATCGGTTCTTATGGGGGCTAAATCAGGTTATGGACCCAATCAGACCATATTTGGCACGTATGTGGAAGGTCATATCAGAAGTCGATGAAATAATGTTTAGCCAAATCGCATAAGAATTGCGCCCTCTAGAGGCTCAGAGACTCAAATTGGGAAATCGGTTTATATGGGAGCTACATCAAGTTTTAAACTGGTTTGAACCATACTTAGCACAGATATTGGAAGTCATAACAAAATATCTTATACAAAATTTAAGACAATTTCGGAAAAGAATTTCGCCGTTTAGGAGTTCAAGAGGCCAAGATCCAAAATCGGTTTATATGGCAGCTATTACAAAACATAGACCAATATGACCCATTTAAAATCCCAACTGACCTACACTAATAGGATCTCTTCGAAATTTAGCATGCTTTCCACAAATGGACGGACCGACATGGCTAAATCGACTTAGAATGTCAAGACGATTAAAAATATACATATATACTTTATTGGATCTCAGATGAATATTTCGATGCCTTACAAACGGAATGACGAAATAAGATTATGATGGAGGGTATAAAAAGAAGAAACCAATTTTGTGGTCTAGGCCGTAAGTTTTTGCACTGAAGTCTTAAATGGATAATGATTATTGTCGCAACTATTATTGAAGGAATATTCATGGCCGCAAAATATATACGTAACTCAGTGAGTGCAAAGAAGAGTAAATGAAAAGAAAGTTATAATTCATATAGTGTAAAAGAAAGCGCTGCAAAGTGGGCCGGGTTCAGCTAGTCTTATATATAAAAATCAATTTGTGTTTGTTTGTCGGTTTGTTTGTTTGTGGGTTCCGTATAGACTCAAAAACGGCTAAACCGATTTTCGTGAAATTTTCACTGACGGTACATATGGCCCCATGGTGAAAATAAGGTACTACATGTTTTAATATCTGAAGGGGGCCGGACTCAAATGAAAGGCATTTCGGAGTGGAGCACGAAATTCATACCCACTATCAGAACCTCGTTTCTGGTCTTGAAATGCTGGACATTATAGGGCTCAAACAAAGCCTTATTCTAGCAGTATGCTGATATTATTTCAGGGTCCGCCCCTAAACTCCCTTCAAACCAGCCATGTTTGCCTACTATGGCAATAAAAAATTGGTATTTGATAGTAGAAAACGAATTTGATATCCAATTTTGAGGCCAAGTCTTTGGCGGTCGTCTCACCCCATAAACTCTCCAAACCAATGGCAATTGGGGCTCAAATAAAAGAAATTTGAGAGTGGAGCGCGATGCTGATATTTTTCAGGGCTCAGTGTGTGGGTGGCCACCCCACTCTGCACAACCCCAAACTGGACATATTTGTGGATAATGGAAAAAAGGGGCTCAAATCTGATATCTCATAAACTCCCCCCAAATCACACATAAATATATACCGACTATAGCAATATATAGCTCAAATGTAGTTTCTTCGAGAAAGATATGAATCTGATATCCACTTTTGGGGCAAAGGGTTTGGCTACTCCAATCCACCACCAAAACCAAGAGAATGAAGTAGACCTAACATCCAAAACTTACCCTTTTTTCTAAAATGTCAGGTCTCGGAGATAAGTGAGGCTATTTAAACGAAATTTAGTGTTTTTATAGTAATTCAAAAACAGAAATTTGGTATCCTTATTTGGGGTGGGACATCTAGGGGGCCGCGCCACCTCCAAAACCAGCCAAATGGAAATATAAAACAAAAAGATCACGAATCGGATACATGGGCGACCACCTCACCTCCAAAAATACTCCCATACCGGATATACCGGAGGTAGGTAAACCTCAGTAATATAAGGCTTAAATGAAAGGTGTGCGGGAATAGGGCACGAAAATGATATCCATATTGGGGCGAAATATCTGAAATTTTGTACCAGCACCCCAAATCTGGACATATTTCCTGACCATGCCTGTATAGGGCTCATATAAATTAAGACAGTGAAGAACGGCCCTGTCTATCCTTCATCCAGTCTACATTAAAAATAGAGTACATCTTACATCCAAACCTAAATGATCCTAAACCATCCGAGCGAATTCGTAGAGCATTAAGATCATATAGAATTCATATAAAGGAATTAATATTGTTATACAGTTAGTCAAGAGACATACATATACTATTTTCGTTGCATGGTATTTCACTAAAAGCTCTATAATTGTCTAAAACAAATATTTAAGGGATAATTTTGTTCCATATAAAGTAAAAGGAGGCGCAGCGGAGCGGGCCCGGTTCAGCAAGTGTATATATAAATATGAGAGCTATATCCAAAACTGAATCGATTGTAATGAAATCTTGCAGATATGTTACGATCAGTAACAAAACAATCGGTGCCAAATTTTGTGCAGTTCGGTTGAAAATTATATTTATTGCGCCCTTATAAGTGTAAATAGGGCGAAATATATATATTGTAGATGCTATATATTCAAATCTTAGGCGATGACAATAAAATTTTGCATATATTTTTAGATGAATAACAAAACAATGCGTACCAAATTTTATGTAGATTTTTACCAAAATTAATAGCGTTCGTCCTTAGGCCAAAAAAATTACATGTGCAAAATTTCGTGATGATTGGACAACAAATACGAACTGCACTTTGATTACCAAAGTACATGGACTCAAAGACCAGAGTAGTGGTGTAGGGTAAAACATGTAAAAGCGTGCTAAGTTCGGCCGGGCCGAATCTTGGAATCCCACCTCCCATGGATTCTGCTAAAATGTGGGAGCTATATCAGATTCTACACCGATTTGGACCGTAATTAGCACAGTTGTTAAGAGTCATAACAGCACACTGCGTGCAAAATTTCAGACAAATCGGACAAAAATTGCGTCTTCCAGTGGCTCAAGAAATCAAATCAGGATATCGGTTTATATGGGAGCTATATACTGATTTAGACCATACTAAGCACAGTTGTTGAAAGACATAAGAGAATACCGCGTGCAAAATTGCAGCCAAATCGCAATAGAAGTCAAATCGGGAGATCGGTTTATTTGGGTGCTACATCAGGTTCTTTACCGATTTGGATGGTACTTGAACGATTTGGACGGTACTTAACGCGGTTGTTGGAAGTCACAACAAAACAGTATGTGCAAAATTTTAGTCAAATTGGACAAAAATTGCGGCATCCAGGGGCTTAAGAAGTAATATCGGAGACTAGTTTATATGGGAGCTATATCCAAATCTGAACCGATTTGGCCCATTTTCAACCCGCAACGACCTACATCGATACTTAGTATCTGGGGAAAATTTCTTGCGGCTAGTTTACGCGTTCGACCGTTACCGTGATTTAAACAGCGGACGGATCGACTCACGATGTCAAGACGATCAAGAATTTATATATTTTATGGGGTTCTAGATCAATATTTCGAGGTGCTACAAACGGAATGACTAGATAAGTATACCCCCATCCTATGGGGTGGGCATAAAAACAACAACAAACAAGTAAAAAGCGTTAAGATCGGCCGGGCCGAACTTTGGATACCCACCACCTCGGGTATACAGGGTGGCTGATGAAAGCCGCTACCAAAAAAAAATGTAATAACTTTTTTTCTATTTAATAATAATAATTTAATAATTAATTTAATTAATTAATTAATTAATTTAATTAATAATAATTTAATAATTAATTTAATAATTTAATTTAACATGAATAAAAGAAAAATGTATTCCATACACCGAAAAAAAAATGTAGCAATATTCATCATTGTAGCAATATTCATCAGCCACCCTGTATATGTAAACCACCTTTCGTCAAAAATGCATGCCTTATGCCCCGTAGCAGCTATATCGAAAAATGTTCCGATCTGGACCAAAAACTAACAAGTACTAGCCATTGTTCAATTGTGTATAACAAAATATTGGTCTTTTTGATAGCTTTATATAAAAATAAACCGATATGAACCATTAACGACACGGATGTCGAAAACATAAGTCACTGTGTCATATTTCAGAGAGATCGGATTTTAAATGCGACTTTTATGGGGTCAAGACTTTATCGAGATATCGGTCAACATGGCAGCTATATCCAAATCTGAACCGATTTGGGCCAAGTTGCAGAAAAATGTCAAGGAGCCTAACACAACTCACTGTCTCAAATTTCGGCGACATCGGACAATAAATGCGCCTTTTATTGGCCCAAAACCTTAAATCTAGAAATCGGTCTATATGGCAGCTATATTCAAATCTGAACCGACCTGGGCCAAATTGAAGAAGGATGTTGAAGGTCCTAACACAACTCACTGTCCCAAAATTTCGGCGACATCGGACAATAAATGCGCCTTTTATGGGCTCAAGACCTTAAATCGAGAGATCCGTCTATATGGCAGCTATATGCAAATTTTGATCGATCTAGGCCAAATTGCAGATATATGTCCAAGGACTTAACATAACTCACTCATCGGACAATAAATGCGCCTTTTATGGGCTCAAAACCTTAAATCGAGAGATCGGTCTATATGGCAGCTATATCTAAATCTGAACCGATCTAGCCCAAATTTAAGAAGAAGGTCGGAGGGCCTTACGCAACTCATTGTCCCAAATTTTGGCAAAGTCGGAAATGGATGTTTCGATGTGCCTCTAAAGCAATGACAAAATGAATATACCCCCATCCTTCTGTGGTGGGTATAAAAACCAATGGATAAGAGATAAAAGGGTTTAAGCAGATATACATAAAAACAAGTAAAAGCGTGCTAAGTTTGGCTGGCCCGAATCTTGGAAGGATTAGCGCAACCCAAGGTAGTGGCAGAATCCATGGCGGTGGCCACAATAGATTCTGCTAAAAATTTATACGAAATAAATTTGTTTGAAGGACATAATTTTATTCTACGTACCAAACTTCTATCAAACCAGTAAAAATTAAAGCTTTCAGGAACCGAACAAAGATGATCGAGATACCGGTTTACATGGGAGCAATATCAGGTTATAGACTGCTTTGGACAGTATTTGCACAGTTATTGGAAGTCATAACGGAACACCTCATGCAAAATTTCAGCCAAAACGGACAAATATTGCGTTTTGTAAGGGCTAAAGAAGTCAATTCTGGAGATTCGTTTATATGGGAGCTTTTGGGTTGCCCAAAAAGTAATTGCGGATTTTTTAAAAGAAAGTAAATGCATTTTTAATAAAACTTAGAATGAACTTTAATCAAATATACTTTTTGTACACTTTTTTTCTAAAGCAAGCTAAAAGTAACAGCTGATAACTGACAGAGGAAAGAATGCAATTACAGAGTCACAAGCTGTGAAAAAATTTGTCAACGCCGACTATATGAAAAATCCGCAATTACTTTTTGGGCAATCCATATATCAGTATATAGTCCGATTTCTACCGTACTTATCACAGTTGTTGGAATTCACAATAGAACACCACATGCAAAATTTTAGCCAAATCGGACAAAGATTGCAACTTCCAGAGGCTCAAGACGTCAATTCGGGAGATCGGTTTATATGGGAGCTATATCTAAATCTGAAACGATATGGCTCATTTGCAATCTCCAGCGACCTACATTAGTATTAAGTATCTGTGCAAAATTTCAAGTGGTTACTTTACGCGTTCGATTGTTATCGTAATTTCAACAGACGGACGGACGGCCATGGTTAAATCGATCCATAACGTCGAGACGATCAAGAATACTCTTTGAGGTCTTAGACGAATATTTCGAGGTGCTACAAACGGAATGACTAGATTAGTATATCCCCATTCTATGGTGGTGGGTATTAAAACCGGCTGATTGAGCATTATAACCTTTTTTCTAACACCGTTTGCAAGCCACTACAAGAAAACAAACTTTTGGTAAAACCTAGAGCAACCTCATAAACGACATAAAACTCACCGGCAATTGATGCAAAGTGTTCTTGGTGTTTTCTTAAGATGCTGATGCATTTCCTCTCCCAAGATTCTACACTTCGTTTAATAGTTTATTTTAATAATATTGTCAACTTTTCTAACCTTCATAAAAACCGCAAGGAAGAAAAACTTTTTTCAATATGCACTTAAATGCAATCCTAAGGGGGCAGGGGATAAGAAAGACAGAACAATGAGAAAATTGCAACAAACTGCACTTTTTCTTATGGCGGTCATAAAAACTTATGGCAAATCTTGCTGGAACAGTTCGACTTTTCAAATCTGCATAAAATTCTTGCACACATAAGAAAGGAACCAAAGCTAAGAACTTTGTCTACGGAAACAAAATCGCCATTTGAAAGAGCCAATGGGAAATATGTTGCAAACTAAGATAACGACGAAAAACCTACAGAGAAGAAACCAAAACTAAGAAAAGATTCAAAGCCATTTACTTTAAATGTTGCGATTTCTTTTAAACACAAAATACAAATACCGTTTTATACCCACCTCCGAATGATGGGGATATATCCATTTTGTCATTGCGTTAGCAACACTTCGAAATATCCATTCCCGACCCTATAAAATATTGGGTTGCCCAAAAAGTAATTGCGGATTCTTTAAAAGGAAGTAAATGCATTTTTAATAAAACTTTTTTTAAAGCAAGCTAAAAGTAACAGCTGATAACTGACAGAAGAAAGAATGCAATTACAGAGTCACAAGCTGTGAAAAAATTTGTCAACGCCGACTATATGAAAAATCCGCAATTACATTTTGGGCAACCCAATATATATATTCTCGATCAGCGTAAAAATCTAAGACAATCTAGCCATGTCCATCAGTCTGTCTGTTGAAATCACGCTACAGTCTTTAGAAATAGAGATATTGAGCTGAAATTTTGCACAGATTCTTTCTTTTGTCCATTAGCAGGACTATATCGGACTATATCTCGATATAGCCCCCATATAGACCGATCCGCCAATTTAGGGTCTTAGGCCCATAAATGCCATATTTATTATCCGATTTTGCTGAAATTTGAGACAGTGTGTTGTGTTAGGCCCTTCGACTTCCTTCGTTAAGTTGGCATAGATCCGTCCAGATTAGGATATATGTAGCTGCCATCTATATCCAAATCTGGACCTCTCGATTTAAGGTTTTGGGCCCATTAAAGGCGCATTTATTGTCCGATGTCGCCGAAATTTGGGACAGTAAGTTATGTTAGGCCCTTCATCATCCCTCCTCAATTTGGCCAAGATCGTTCTAGATTTTGATATAGCTGCCATATAGACCGATCTCTCGACTTACATAAAATTAAAGGTGCATTTATTGTCTGACAGTGGGTTGTGTTAGGCTTTTCGACATTTTTCTAAAACGTGGTCCAAATCGGTCCAGATTTGGATATAGCTGCCATATAGACCGATATCTCGATTTAAAGCCTTGGCCCCATAAAAGGCGCATTTATAATCCGATTTCCCTGAAATTTCACACAGTGATGAAGCTACTTAAAAGAGCATTATTTTGTTCTGCACAATTGAACAATGACTTGTACTTATAAGTATTTGGTCCAAATCGGAACATATTTCGATGTAGCTGCTTTGGGGCATAAAGTATGAATTTTTCACCGGATTTTGACGAAAGGTAGTTTACATAAATACCCGAGGTGGTGGGTATCCAAAGTTCTGCCCGGCCGAACTTAACGCCTTTTTACTTGTTTTCTCTGCTTTTCATTTTCAAAGCAATATCATCCATTTAAGTGTTAAGCATATCAGAGTTAAGTTTAAAACGTTTTGAGTTTAATTCGAATTTGTCTACCGTGAAATGGATGCTTATTTGTGTTGCTACGAGTGTCTTTTCAAAGCCTTTCTGCTTTGTGTCACCGATTGCTTGAAATGTTCCAGTGTCATATTATATACCCACATACACACCCAAATTGCCAACACATTGGCTTATTCGAGTGCATATCTTAACTGGTTCACTATCTGCTGGCAATTCAATTTCGCAAACCCATTCACAATTACTCAATGGGTTTTATTTGATTTGAATGCTTGTTGGCAAACAAATAGCATTTGCAGCAATCATTTAGGGAATCTTCAATAAGGTATGAAAAGTTCGGGAAAGACAGAAGATGTCAGATGAAGGCTAGAACAAATATATGGACCAAGAACTTTTAAAAAAATTGGAATTGGGGAATGACCGATATTTCTGACATATTTTTAACATAAACCAAATTCTAATTAAATTTTCTATAAAAATAAACTCTTCACAAAATTTATATATATAATCAGTAAGGAAAGGCAAAAGTCGGGCGGAACTGACTATATATTGGGTTGCCCAAAAAGTAATTGCGGATTTTTTAAAAGAAAGTAAATGCATTTTTAATAAAACTTAGAACGAACTTTAATCAAATATCCTTTTTTTACATTTTTTTTTCTAAAGCAAGCTAAAAGTAACAGCTGATAACTGACAGAAGAAAGAATGCAATTACAGAGTCACAAGCTGTGAAAAAATTTGTCAATGCCGACTATATGAAAAATCCGCAATTACTTTTTGGGCAACCCAATATTTATTGAAACTTGTTCATAGAAAAAAATTTAGGAAAATGTTGTTTGGACAGATAGGCATAATAAAAGGACTTTAAACATCTTTATGCATAACTTAAGTAATGGTTTTAAAAAATAATCTCGAGGTTAGGTGATCTATAGAGAGTTTTTCGCTGAATGTTAGTCTTTAAAAAATTCATCAAAATGTAGACTTTAGAAAAAATTTAATAATTTTTTTTTTAGAAAAATTTTGCCTTTAGGAAAATTTTTAAAGAACTTTTATCTTTAAAAATTAAATTCGTGAAGGGTCCGGCCCGCTTAAGATTTGTCATAAAAGAATATTACGCTGAAATTTTGTCTCACGAAAAATATCATAAAAATTTTTTAAGAAAAAATTTCATTGCAATTTTGTTTTTACTAAGAATTTTATTACAATTTTATCCTTAAGAAAAATAATTTTAAGGCAGACCTGGCCTCAGCAAAATGTTGTCTTTGTACAATATTATAAATATGAAATTTTGTCATCATACAAAATGTTAATGAAATTTTGGTTTAGAATTTAATATATTAAAATTTTTTCTTCAGACAAAATAATTTTTAGGGGGGCTCGAGCCCGCGAACCCCTCTGGTTACGCCCCTGATGGAGCTACATCTTATTCTGAACCCAAAACAATTTGTGCCAAATAAATGTGGCTTTTATGGGCCAAAGATCCTAAATCGGCGGATCGGTCTATATGGGGGCTTTATCAAGATATAGTCCGATATAGTCCATCTTCGAACTTAACCTGCTTATGGACAAAAAAAGAATCAGTGCAAAGTTTCAGCTCAATATCTCCATTTTTAAAGACTGTAGCGTGATTTCAACAGACTGACGGACAGACGGACGGACATGTCTAGATCGTCTTAGATTTTTACGCTGATCAAGAATATATATACTTTATAGGGTCGGAAATGGATATTTCGATGTGTTGCAAACGGAATGACAAAATGAATATACCCCCATCCTTCGGTGGTGGGTATAAAAATATCGAATAAAACAGCAAGATGTTTTTCCAATAGGACTCAAATTCTGGCAACTGATGGTGTAAAGGCAAATATCGGCAAAAAAAAAAATATTTGTGGGAGCTACATATAAATCTAGGCACACTGGTACCCGAGTTGGAGGCTTGTTTGAATCCATGGGTGCCATGGGTTCGATTCCCACCAGAGGTCTTGGTTTGTTGCAATGTGGTATCACAATAGACTTAGAATTGTCTACGTGACTTTGCAAAGGACTGTCATTCCTACCTAATCTAACCTACATAAAAATCTTCACCGATTTTTATGAAATTTTGGAAGCTATATCCAAATCTGAACCGATTTAACTGAAATTTATTTTGCATATATAAGAACGTTAAAACAAGCACTTTATGCTAAATTTGGTCAAAATCGGACCAAAATGTGGCTTCTACGGCCCTATTAGGCCATATCGGATAAAATATATATATGGGATATATATCTAAATCTGATCCGATTTTGATGAAATTTTACACAAGTATTAAAAGGCCACGCGACACATCTCAAATAAATTTTGTAAAAATCGAACCAAAAGTATGGATACTTAAGACTGAAAAGGCCACATCGGATGAAAGATATATATAGGAGCTATATCTAAATCTGAACCGATTTCTTTCAAAATTAATAACGTCGTCCATGGACCAAAAAAGTGAAATTTGCAAAATTTTATGAAAATCGGACAACAAATGCGACCCGGGGGACCGATGCGTGCCCAAACCCCCCCTAAAAATAGGTTAATGGACGATAATGACAAGATATAACTTGAATGAAAGGTATTCGTGAGTAGATTAACGAATATGGTCAGGAAGGAGCTATAGGCTATATAATTTTTGGATATTGCAAGGGGGTCGGACCCTCCTCCTTACCCCAAAAGTAAAATTTCAAATTGAAAATTTTTGAACATTAACAATTCCGATTCAAATTTAAGCTCAATTATAAGGGCCCTCCTTTTTAAAGCCGAGTCCGAACGGCGTGCCGCAGGGCGACACCTTTTTGGAGAGAAGTTTTACATGGCATAGTACCCCACAAATGTTGCCGGTATTAGAAGGGGAAAACCACCGCTAAAAAATTTTCCTGATGGTCTCGCCAGCATTCGAGCCCAGGCGTTCAGCATCATAGGCGGACATGCTAACCTCTGCGCTACGGTGGTCTCCTTACCTTACCCCCAAAAATAAAAGTGGACCATTCGAGACAACCTAAGACTTAATAAAAGGTATTCAAGAGCAGAGTACAAATTCCATATTAAAAAATTGGGTCCAAGTAATTGGGGGGGCCGCCCCGACCCCAAAACCACCCAAATAGGTTTATTGGACGATAATGACAATATGGGACTAGAATGAAAGGTATTCGGAATAGATTACGAATATGGTCAGGGAGGTCCAAGTAATTGACGGTTGTCCATCCCCGATAAGCCCCCCAAATAGGAATATTACTCGATCATAGCTTGATGAAACTCAAAAGGCATTTGAGAGCAGATTACGAATATGACATTACATTTTGTGTCCAAGAATCTAGGTGGTCCTTTACCTCCTAAAATCGCCTCCAATAGATTATTTGATCCATTAAAACAGTGGGGAATCTAGTGATAGATGTTGATATTTTTTTCAGGGCTAAGAGTCTGGGGGATAACCTCAACTCCGAAAGAAACGCTAAATCTAAATTCGCAAAAAATAAAAAACCGCCGTGCGAATTCAGAGAGCAATAAAGATCATAAGGGATTCAGATAAAGTCATTTCTATTGTTATACTATCAAATACCAAGCTATTTTCGTAGCTTGGTATTTGACTATAAGCTCTTTAATGGTCGAAGCAATTGTTTCCAGTTACCCCTGTTGTCCTCATGCCTTTATTAACATGTAGACATGAATACTACATAAATCTATGCGCATCTTTTATCCTCTTTGATTATCTTGAAAAGTTCGAAAGCAATTGCAAACATATTTTTGTATAATTGAGGCTGCTTGGCTTATTGCAGCACTTCAAGCCAAAAACTGTATGGGGTGGCTCTCATCAAACTATGCCCGTCTTATTTGAATTAAATTGCATAGCATATATTTTAACCAAGGATAATGACACGTGTCTCATTTCCTTGGCAACCTGTGGAGAGTGATGCTGTTACAAATTGAACTTATCCATGCACCTTTGTAGAGACCGCACACTTTAATTATACAATCAATCTGAACCAATTAAAGTACTTAAATCAGGGAGGCCTATTGCAGGCAGCCTGCTTTCTACGCCATTGGCATACTCGAAGAGTTCAAATACTTTGCCAACCATCCCCTGATTGTGATGCGTTTGGCCATTCACCATACCACACCACAAGGTGAGTGAGTGCTTCTGAAGTTGTTCATTCAACTGTTCATGGTGTCACTCAGGCATGGCATATGTCGTCCTTTTTGTATACGACTGACACATATTCTCTTTTTCTTTTTTGTTGCGAAAAATGCCCTCATTACAGGTAAGCTGTCAGCATTTGAAAGTACAAAAGATTTTGCAAGTATGCGACATTGGGGGGAAAAGAGCAATGCAATCAGTCAAGGGGAAATGTTTCATAACTCCATGGTAACGCTTGATAACATTTTTGTAAACAGGCAAAAATGTGTCTCTGTATTTGCGCATGCAGTGATTGGTATACCAAGCCACTCGTAATAAGTCTTATATTTGCGAAAATTTAAATGTCCATAAACTAGTTAATACCAATAATAATCATCTCTAAAGAAGGCAATAAAAAGACAAGTCCTGCTATTGCATTCAATTATTCTGCCCCATGTCCTTATGCCACACAGCAGGTGTTAGTCAAGAGCTCTGTCCAAAAGCCTAGTCTTTGTTTTAGTTCTACTTCGCTTATGATTTATAAGAGAGTCCTTAGGAACATAGGACTTCAAATTCACAATACACCTTAAATTTCAAAAGGCCTTGTGCATATTCTAAAGACAGCGAACATAAAGAGCTCTGGCAAGACAAGATAAACCTATCCATAGAAGCCACAAGGAGGAAGACAAAAACCAGCCTAATTATATATTGAGGACTTAATACAATACATTAGCTTTAAGCCCTTAATTTATAATGAGATTATTCAATAACAAATACACATTTAAAGGAAAAAAATTTGATTTACAAAACTAGTAAAACTCAAACTTCAAACTTTAAAATACTTAGGACTATGCTTAAGGATATTAAATTCTTTAAACTCAAAGTATATTCTCATCTATACTGAAGCATAATAAGAATAACAAACCGCTCAGTAACGCTTTCCCATCCTATGATTAAACTTTCAAGGCTTCAGAATTAAAACAATCCTTCGGAAACCTGAAATTTATGCAGTTTTTACATTTGCAAGAGATTTGAATAATGTAAACTTCGGGACACATGGCAATAGTTCAAAGTTAAATACATTTCATCATGTACTTTTTGTGCCTTTACAATGCCACAAAGAAATTTTTAATTAAAATGCAACACAAAGATGCCCATTTTATAGCGACACATTGCAAAGCGAGATTGGTGGAATGCATGCGCTATTGCAAATATGAGCAATTTGCGTGGAAATTTGCAGGATAATACAATAGTAAGAAATGATGCAAGAATAAAAATGGAACAAATTTTAAGTTCGGATAGAAAAGGATAAGAGTAGTATAAGGGTATACTAATAGGATAAAGTTAGAACTAGGATAGGATAAGGATAGGATAAGGATATGATAAGGATAGGATAAGGATAGGATAAGGATAGGATAAGGATAGGATAAGGATAGGATAAGGATAGGATAAGGATAGGATAAGGATAGGATAAGGATAGGATAAGGATAGGATAAGGATAGGATAAGGATAGGATATGGATAGGATAGGATAGGATAGGATTGGATGGGATAGGATAGGATAGGATAGGATAGGATAGGATAGGATAGGATAGGATAGGATAGGATAGGATAGGATAGGATAGGATAGGATAGGATAGGATAGGATAGGATAGGATAGGATAGGATAGGATAGGATAGGATAGGATAGGATAGGATAGGATAGGATAGGATAGGATAGGATAGGATAGGATAGGATAGGATAGGATAGGATAGGATAGGATAGGATAGGATAGGATAGGATAGGATAGGATAGGATAGGATAGGATAGGATAGGATAGGATAGGATAGGATAGGATAGGATAGGATAAGGATAAGGATAAGGATAAGGATAAGGATAAGGATAAGGATAAGGATAAGGATAAGGATAAGGATAAGGATAAGGATAAGGATAAGGATAAGGATAAGGATAAGGATAAGGATAAGGATAAGGATAAGGATAAGGATAAGGATAAGGATAAGGATAAGGATAAGGATAAGGATAAGGATAAGGATAAGGATAAGGATAAGGATAAGGATAAGGATAAGGATAAGGATAACGATAACGATAACGATAAGGATATCGATAAGGATAAGGATACCGATAAGGATAAGAATAAGAATAAGAATAAGAATAAGGATAAGGATAACGATAAGGATAAGGATAAGGATAGGGATTAGTATAAGGATAAGGATAACGATAAGGATAAGAATAAGAATAAGGATAAGGATAACGATAAGGATAAGGATAAGGATAAGGATAAGGATAAGGATAAGGATGAGGATAAGGATGAGGATAGGGATTAGTATAAGGATAAGGATGAGGATAAGGATGAGGATAAGGATTGGATAAAGATAGGATAGGATAGGGATAGGATAGGATAGGGATAGGGATAGGGATAGGGATAGGGATAGGGAAAGGGATAGGGATAGGGATAGGGATAGGGATAGGGATAGGGATAGGGATAGGGATAGGGATAGGGTTAGGGATAGGGATAGGGATAGGGATAGGGATAGGGATAGGGATAGGGATAGGGATAGGGATAGGGATAGGGATAGGGATAGGGATAGGGATAGGGATAGGGATAGGGATAGGGATAGGGATAGGGATAGGGATAGGGATAGGGATAGGGATAGGGATAGGGATAGGGATAGGGATAGGGATAGGGATAGGGATAGGGATAGGGATAGGGATAGGGATAGGGATAGGGATAGGGATAGGGATAGGGATAGGGATAGGGATAGGGATAGGGATAGGGATAGGGATAGGGATAGGGATAGGGATAGGGATAGGGATAGGGATAGGGATAGGGATAGGGATAGGGATAGGGATAGGGATAGGGATAGGGATAGGGATAGGGATAGGATAAGGATAGAATAAGGATAGAATAAGGATAGAATAAGGATAGAATAAGGATAGAATAAGGATAGAATAAGGATAGAATAAGGATAGAATAAGGATAGAATAAGGATAGAATAAGGATAGGATAAGGATAGGATAAGGATAGGATAAGGATAGGATAAGGATAGGATAAGGATAGGATAAGGATAAAATAAGTGGAGGCCACCATAGCGCAGAGGTAAGCTTGTCCGCCTATGACGCTGATTGACTGGGTTCGAATCCTGCCCAAACCATACGAAACTATTTTAGCCTAATGCTGGCGACATTTGAGAAAATGTTCAAGTTTTCTTGCTAGTTTTTGTTTGCTCCTCTTTCGAGTCGAGCTCCGTCCTTTGGCAATGGAAAAGGAAATCTCTAGATCACAACACACACCAACCACTTTGGGACTCGTTTCGTTAGAATAACTCATTGCCTATATTAGGTGTGAAGGCTTCAAGGCCGTTTGTCGGTATGTTGTACTTATATCCAACTAGGCCCGCTCCGCTCCACCTTCTTTTACAATATATGGAACAAAACTATCCTTTGAGTGTTTATTTATGGTAATTAAAGAATTTTTTGTGAAATACAATGCTACGAAAATGGTATATATGTCAATTGACTAACAGTATAACAATATAATTGCCTTATATTAGGCGATGGAGCGGTTCCCAGTTATATAGCCCTGGAAAAATATTAGCAAAATAGGATAACAAATTCGTTTTCTGATTTCAAATATTTAATTCATTTTAGACCCTTATTGCTAAAGTCAGCAAATATGTTCAGTTTGGGGGGTGGGTTCCAAAAACTATTAACATTGAACTCTACTCGCTTTGAAGCCCAAATTTTCATGGTGAGCAAATACGTTCTATTTGGGGGTTGGACAGTTGGTCCTGAATGTTGAATTTTTTGTGGTGAAGTACTAACTTAACAGTCCATATATTTGATGTACAACTTTTGAACAAAAAAAATGTTGCCCAACAGCATGTTTTTTTGTCTTGTCTATCGATGAGCTAGAAATGGTTGCAATCTTAACGCTAATATTTGCAACTCCTCATATCACGGTGAACAGCATAATTTCTGGGGTATGGCGGCCTACATTTATTTCTGTCTCTACACATACAGCGGTCAAAAAAAGTATTCATCATTAGCAAAATTGATAATAAATTCACTTATTTTGGGTAATTGAAGAAAATTTAAAGTAAACAAATAATGCAGTTTTATGCAATAGTTTATTTTTCGTAATATGTTTTAAAATAAATTCAAAAAATAAATTTAATTAGCGCAAAAAATGCAATTTTATATAATAACACCAAAAACAGAACAAAAAAAGTATTCATCATTGATGTGCTATCATCAAAGTCAAATTCAAATATTATTTGGGAATCCCCCTTTTCTGTTTTATTTAGTAAAGGAGGCTTTGCCCTTGACAGCAAATATTTAATTTCATTGAAAATATAGTTTTTGTCAAAATGGGTCGTAAGCAAAACAAGGTTTCTGATGAGGTAAAAGTTTTGATAATAAAACACCACAGGAATGGTTTAACTCAAAAAACTATCAGTGAAATATTAAATAGACCACGATCTACTATACAATCCATCATCAGAAAATGGACAGAAACGAAAACTGTTGACAATAAACCAAGATCTGGTCGACCAAAAGCACTTTCAGTTGGTGATGTGCGTTGGCTAGTGCGGCAAGTTCAGAAAACTCCGAAGACAAATGCGACCATTCTTCATAAAAACACTATGGAATATTTAGGGAAGGAAGTTACTACACAAACAATTCGAAATACACTCAAAAGGCATAGTTACAGAGGAAGAACTGCACGTAAGAAGCCCTTTATAAATAAAATAAACCGAGTGAAAAGGCTAAACTTCGCAAAAATGTATGTAAAACAGCCCGAATCATTTTGGAAAACAGTCATTTTTGCAGACGAGAGCAAGTTTTATCTTTTTGGGTGCGATGGAAAGGTCATAGTGTACAAAAAACCAAATACAGAGCTTGAAGAACGAAACACAGTTGCTACTGTAAAACATGGTGGAGGTGGTTTAATGGTTTGGGGGTGTATGGCGGCTTCAGGAGCGGGAAATCTTGAAATTATTAATGGAGTAATGGATCATAAGTATTACATTGACATTTTAAAGAGGAATTTAAAAGATAGTGCTGTAAAACTTGGGCTTGGTAATAACTTTCAATATTATCAAGATAATGACCCCAAACATTCTGCTTTAAATACCAAGATGTGGATGCTGTATAACTGCCCCAAAGTCATTAAAACTCCTCCTCAAAGTCCCGACTTGAACCCAATTGAACATCTTTGGGAACATCTCGAACGCAAATTGAGAACGCGCAATTTTTCGAGCAAGAGTCAAATGCAACAGGTGATAATGGAGGAATGGACTAATATAGACCAAAATATAACCGCTAAATTAGTCCAATCGAAGAAGTTATAAGACGCGGTGGTCGAATAACAAAGTATTATTTTTTTTAAATTATGTTATTTATTTTTTTGTTTTTTTGCAATGATGAATACTTTTTTTGTTTAATTTTTTGTGTTCAGCTGTAAAATGGCCCTTTTTGTTCCAATAAATACTATTTTTTTCTTTAAAATCAATGAAATTGTGTACATATATACCACACAAGCACTACTGCATCATTAGTTTAATATGTTTTTATTCCAATTGTCTTTTGTAGACTTATTAAAAAAAAACATTGAATGATGAATACTTTTTTTGACCGCTGTAAGTTAAATAAGACAGTGTCCTGTTAGGTCATTATGATTGATCGACTGATTTGGGGTGAGGTAGTCCGCTAGATATATGAGCAGAATTCACAGTCCACAACCTTATACCTTTAATTTAAACCCACATTGTCATGATTGGTGTATACAGCCGTTTGGTGGAGGGTGTCTATATGAGGGTTGTGCGCCACACTCCATCTGTCCCTTGTGCACATATTTGAATGACGCACTCTACTCAAAAATATCTATCATTTGATCACCCCTTGATTTAAGGTTCAAATCGGTTCATAACCTGATGTAGTTGCCATATAAACCGATCTGAGATTTTGACTTCTTGAGCCTCTAGAGGTCGCAATTATTATCCGATTTGCCTGAAATTTTGTACGACGGATTCTTCTATAACCATCAACATACGTGTTTATTATGGTTTGAATCGGTCTATAACCCGATACAGCTCCCATATATTGATCTCTCTATTTTACTTCTTGAGCCCCCAAAGGGCGCAATTCTTATCCGAATTGGCTGACATTTTACACAGGTCTCCAACATATAATTTAATTGTGGTCCAAACCGGACCATATCTTGATATCGCTCTAATAGCAGAGCAAATCTTTTCTTATATCCGTTTTTCTTAAGAATAGATGCCGGGAAAGAACTTGACAAATGCGATCCATGGTGGAGGGTATATAAGATTCGGCCCGCCCGAACTTAGCACGCTTTTACTTGTTTTTTTTTTTAATAGGATAACAATGAGAGATAGGATAACAATGGGAGATCCTCTTCCAATATAAGGTTAAGGATTTTGCTGTCACACTTCTATTCCTGTAAGAACTCATCGAAGTTATGGCCTTTGTTTCCACTACCTCTCACATATCTGCGCTAGTAAGAAAAAATTGTCATCCAACTTCCTTTGGAATTTCCATTCCTTCCTCTTTCGATTTTTCTCTTCTTTCACTCTATATGCACCATTCTGCCGTTACTGTTCTTCCGTAATAAAAGAAACCTCGTAGCACATCCCGTTGAGAGCATACAAGAGACAAATTGAGAAAACATTTAACCTTCCCTGGAAATGGGCATATCCAGTGACATTCAATGGCTTTCACAATCAGTTGCAGTTGACATACACAGGCACATACCATGCCTATTTCACATGCACGTCTCCAACATGGGCATAAGTTAATGAGTTTTGTAGTTTCGTTGAGTAAAATTTCCGTTTCCTGCGGATGCATGACAAGTGCCATAAGGATTAGTGAACGCTGCAATTATAAGCGTGCCATACCAAAGTGTCACGAAGTTTTCATATGAAGTTTATGAATGCAACAACTCGACGCTCAAAGTAGGATATGGTGCGCAAAAAGAATAGTGAAATTATATCCTTAAGCATATTAAAAAAAAAAAACAAGTAAAAAGGCGTTATGTTCGGCTGGGCCGAACTTTAGATACCCACCACCTCGGGTATATATGTAAACCACATTGCATCAAAATACGGTGAAAAGGGCATACCTTATGTCCCATAATAGTTATATCGAAATATGATCCAACTTGGACCAAATTCTTATAAGTAAATGTCATTGTTCAATTGTGTTTAACAAAATATTGGTCTTTTTAGTAGCTATATCTAAAAATAAACCGATCTGAACTATATACGACACGGATGCCGAAAAGCATAACATAAGTCAGTGCGTCAAATCTCAGTGCAATCGGATTAAAAAAACGCCTTTTATGGGGCCAAGACTTTAAATCGAGAGATCGATCTACATAGCAGCTATATGCAAATCTTGATCGATCTAGACCAAATTGCAGAAATATATTGAGGGGCTTAACTTTACTCTTTGTCCCGATGGACCGATCTGAGCCAAATTGACGGAGGATGTTGAAGGGCCTAACACAACTCACTGTCCCAAATTTCCGCAAAGTTGGATAATAAATGTAGCTTTTATGGGCCTAAGACCCTAAATTAGAGGATCGGTCTATATGGCAGATATATCCAAATCTGAACCGATCTGAGCCATATCGACGGAGGATGTCGAAGGGTCTAAGGCAACTCACTTTTCCAAATTTTAGCAAAACCGGATAATAAATGTAGCTTTTATGGGCCTATGACCCTCAATCGGAGGATCGGTCTATATGGCAGCTATATCCAAATTTGAACCGATCTGAGCCATATTGACGGAGGATGTCGAAGGGCCTAAGATAACTCACTTTTCCAAATTTCAGCCAAGTGGCATAACAAATGTGGCTTTTATGGGCCTAAGACCCTAAATTGGGGGATCGGTCAATATGGCAGCTATATCGAAATCTGAACCGATCTGAGCCAAATTGACGGAGGATGTTGAAGGGCCTAACACAACTCACTGTCCCAAATTTTCGCAAAATTGGATAATAAATGTGGCTTTTATGAGCCTAAGACCCTAAATCGGAGGATCGATCTATATGGGGGCTATATCAAGATATAGTCCGATATATCCCATCTTCGAACTTAACCTGCTTATGAAAAAAAAAAGAATCTGTGCAAAATTTCAACTCAATATCTCTATTTTTGAAAACTGTAGCGTGATTTCAACAGACAGACGGACGGACATGTCTAGATCGTCTTAGATTTTTACGCTGATCAAGAGTATATATATTATAGGGTCGGAAATGGATATTTCGATGTGTTGCAAACGGAATGACAAAATGAATATACCCTAATCCGTCGGTGGTGGGTATAAAAATTGGATCCAAGTAACTGGGGGGCTGCCCCAAACACAAAACCCCCTAAAATAGGTTTATTGGACGATAATGAAAATATAGGACTCGAATGAAAGGTATTCGGGAGAAGACAACGAAAATGGTTACGAGGGAGGAAAAGGCTTTTTAGTTTGTCGATATTGGATGGGGCGGACCCTCTCCCGTTACCCCAAAAACGCCACTTAAAATCAAAAGTGGACCGATAGGGACAATATGGGTATCAAATGAAAGGTATTGGTGAGTAGAATACGAATATGGTATTAAGAGTCGGATCCAAGGAACCCAGAGGCCACTCCAACCTGAAGAGATCCCCAAACAAACATATTGGGCGTACATATAAATATGGGACTCAAATGAAATGTATACGGGAGTTGATTTTGAATTTGACATAAAAAATGATGTCTAAGTATTTGCGGGTCGCGCCACCCCCAAACCTCCCAAATAGGAATTTCTGCGATGTCGCCGAAATTTGGGACAGGGAGTTGTGTTAAGCCCCTCGATATACTTCAGCAATATAGCGCAGATCGATCTAGATTTGGATATAGCTGTCATATAGACCGATCTCTCGATTTAAGGTTTTGAGCCCATAAAAGGCGCATTTATTGTCCGATTTTGCCAAAATTTGGGACAGTGAGTTGCGTAAGGCTCTCCGACATACTTCTTTAATTTGGCCTAGATCGGTTCAGATTTGGATATAGCTGCCATATAGACCGACCTCTCGATTTAAGGTCTGGCGCCCGTAAAATGCGCATTTATTCTCCGATGTCGCCGAAATTTGGGACAGGAAGTTGTGTTAAGCCCCTCGATATACTTCTGTAATATGGCACAGATCGATCTAGATTCGGATATAGCTGTCATATAAACCGATCTCTCGATTTAAGGTTTTGGGCCCATAAAAGGCATTTTTTTTTTGTCCGAAATCGACGAAATATGGGACAGTGAGTTGTGTTAGGCTCTTCGAAACTTTCCTGCAACTTGGCGCAAATCGGTCATGATTTGGATATAGCTGCCAATTTTAGAGAATTGACCGAGTCCTTAAAATTTTCCATTTCATTGCTGATTTATTTCAAATAATTTATATTTAAATATTGCTAATTATTTTCACGTTTTTTTTGCCAGTTTAGGCGGAGATCATATAATTTCACAATTTTTCGTTTTGATTCTCCTCTTCTCGGAGATTCGAATGTACGGGACTCAAATAAATACTATCCAAAAGATGCACACATAGCATGTATATACCATGGAAGGTAAGTTGGCCTAATGTGTGTCTTCTTTTGTAGTGAGGTTCTTGGGCTAATATCTTGACGTCCTTGAAATTTGGTACATGTCCTCGAGTTGCTCAGCGGGCTGTGAGTGAAGTTTTCTGTTCTAAAGGCTTATTCCTTGCCTTTTGATCCGATTTATGAGCGGAAACCCTTGTCTTCAGTTTTGTTTTTGTAGTGCCAATATATGTCATTGGGCATATATTGGACTTGTCCCCATCGCAGCTTATCTTGTATACCACGTTAGTCTTGCTAAATAGGTTGTTGACGGTATTGCCGCTGTTTTAGTGCCAGTTGGTATGAGTATTTGTTGTAAATGTTGTAATTACCAAATCTCTCCTGAAATATATGTTGTCCTTTTATAAATTCTTGGTGTAAGTTCCTTCGTATCCTTGTATTTTTTATTCTTCACGTGTTTTATTAGATCTGTTACCATTTTTCTTGGGAAATCATTTGGCTCTAGTATGTTTCGAATTCTCTTCTCATCTTCGATGTGGAAGGATTTGTCGCTTATTCTGAACACCCTATCGATACAATTTGTGGCAGTGTTGATTTTTTCCTCCTTGGATGCTTTGAATAGAAGTTAATGAGTCTTCCCGATGCTGTTTCCTTTTGGTACCAATCGAGCTTCAATCTGTTGCCTTTCCTATGGACTATTGTGTCAAGGTAGGATAGCATGCCATTTGTTTCATTCATCTGTTTATTGAATGAATTCAATATTCGGAGTGCGTTTCCTACTTCATTCATGTCGATTAAGCAAAATATGTCATCTACATATTTGGTCAAAAATCGCGGTTTGCTCGTCAGTTTATCAATACAATTGTCTAGTAGTTCCTCCATGATTATGTCTGCTACAATCGGCGATAATGGCATTGCCCTTTTTATGATCATACAATCTGTCGTCATACATAAAGTATCTGGAATCCTTTGTACATAAGTTTACCATCTCAATAAGTAAATCCATTGGAATTTATGTATATTCTTGAATAATTGTCCATTTCTCCTTTATTGTCGATATTGCCAGATTGACAGGAACACTGGGGAACAAGGATACAACATCGAACGAGACTAGTAATTCCGTGTCTTTAATCTCTTGGTAGTTGATTCTCGTTTTGAATTCTATTCCGTCCTTTATGTTGTATATTGAGTCCTTCGTAACATTGTTTCATATCTCTGTGATGTATTTGGATAATCCGTATGAAGGGGAATTTATGGAGGAACTTATCGGCCTGTTTTATGGATTTTTGGTAGCCCATATATCCTTGGAGCGTTAGCAGTTTTACTCAATAACTTGTTTTATTATCGTCTTGTTTATGATGTTTTGATTAAAAAGGGTGTCCACAAATATCCTCTAGGGTGCATCTCATTCTCCCTTTTTCATCGCCACAGTTTTTCCTCCTTTATCTGCGCTTTATATTAAAATCTCCTCATTTTTATTTAGAAATTTTCGAGTTTCCCCCACTGTGATTAGAATAAATTTGTCTCTCCTACCCAAATTATCATTCTGTAAGTGGTTGTCTATCAATGTAACTAGTCTCACTCTCGCATTCTCTGTGGAAATGTTGTTTTCGTTGTCGGAAGTGAGAATTTCGGGCCCAACGACAATACCCATTCAACATTGGTTGGAATGTCTTGGTCTGTGTTGTTGTGTAGTTTTTTTTACTTAGAATTTCATTACAATTTTGCCCTTAAGAAAAATAATTTTAAGACGGTCTCAGCAAAACGTTGTCTTTGAAGAATATTATAAATATGAAATTTTGTCAATTTAATAAATGTTACTGAAATTTTTTGTTTAGAATATGTTTAATTTATATTTAAATAGCTGCTAATCTAAAATTAAATTTATATGAGCAGCTATATCAAAATATCTTCCGATTTCCACCATATTTGGGTTAGATGTTGGGAGAAAAGAACTCACCATTTGTAATTTCAGTTAAATAGGGTAATAGATAAAGCTTTAATGGGGTTCAGACCCTAAAACGGCAGATCGGTCTATATGACAACTATATCTAAATATAGTCCAATCTAAACCATATTTAAGTTGAATATTGGGAGTCTTAAAATAACTCATTATTTAAAATTTCCACGAAATCGAAACCTTAGACCCTTTATCAGCAGATCGGTCTATATGGCAACTATATCCAAATATGGTTCGAACTGAAACATATTAAAATCGAATGTAGAAAGGCTTAAAACAACTCACAACTCACTTTTTTTTAAATTCTGCGCAACCGGGTAATAAATGCAGCTTTTATGGGCTTTAGCCGCTAAATCGTCAAATCGGACTATATTGCAGCTATATCTAAACATAGCCCGTCCTGAACCATGTTTCAAATTTCAACTAAAGCTTTTATGGGCTTTAGACCCTTAATCGGCAGATCGGTATATTTGGCAGCTATATCTAAATATAGTCCAATCTGAAGCATATTTGAGTCGATTGTCGGGAGTTTTATAACAACCGACTGTGTCCAGTTCCAGCGCAATCGGGTAATAAATAAAGTCCATAATCCCTTCAGATACTTTATCGACAGATCGATCAATATGGCAGCTATATCTGAATATAGTCCGATCTGAATTATATTCGGGTCGGATGTTGGGAGACTTACAACAATTCGCTGTTTCACATTCAGTGAAATCGGGTAGTAAATAGAGCTTTATGGGCTTCAGACTCTTTATCGGCAGATCGGTCTATATAGCCGATATTTCCAAATAGGGTCCGATTTGGCCGTTCAAAAAACGTATCTGTGCCAAATTTCATCTCAATATCCTAATTTTTGAAGGCTGTAGAGTGATTGCAACAGACGGACGGACAGACACACGGACATATTTAAATCGCCTTAGAATTTGACTACGATTCGAAATATATATACTTTATAAAGTCGGAAATTGATATTTCGATGAATAAAACAACTTAAATGAGTTTGGAAACTGAAAATTCCCATAAAATATTAGGGTTTGTTTGGTTAGACATTCTTACCTATAAAATTAATATGCTCCTAAACATAGGACAAGTAAAAGGAAACAAGTAAAAGCGTGCTTTGTTTGGCCGGGCCGAATCTTATATACCCTCCACCATGGATCGCATTTGTCAAGTTCTTTGATAACTTGTTCAATATATATCTGAGCTACATCAATTTATTGACCGACGTGGACCATGCTTGTCAGGGTTGTTAGAAGTCATCGAAAACTATCAACTCCAAAATGTCAGCGAAATGAGTAAAAATTGCGCCCACCAGTGGCTCAGAGTGTCAAATTGAGAGAAGCCGATCTCCCAGTGGCAGGTATACCAGGTTATCAACCGATTTAGACAGTGCTTTTCAGCACAATCGGATAAGAACTGGGACCTCTAGAGGCTCAAAAAGTCAAGACCCAGGGTCGGTTTTTATGGCGGCTTTATCAAAACATGGGGCGATTTGGCCCATTACAATCTCAACCGACCAATACTTAGTATTTGTGCAAAACATCAAGCTTCTTCGAAAGTTACCGTGCTTTCGACAGATAGACGGACGGACATAGCTAGATCGATATAAAATGTGATGATGATTAAGAATATATATATTTTATATGGTCTTAGACACAAATTTCGAGGTGTAACACCTCGCAATATTCGACTTGTTTTCAATATTTTGCACAAGTTGTTGATATTAAAGCGGTCTTGGGTGGCTCAGTCAATGGGGTTCTGAGGACTTGGGCGAAGGAAAGAGTGAAGGTCGTCGCATACGAGTGAAGTCGTCTTTATGGTGGGTTGCCGTTTTCCCTCTACTATTACGGACCTCGGAGGTATCTGTCAGAATGGGCGAGGGGCAAACACCCCACAAAGACTAGGCTGGTACTTTTCTCCAGGAGTAGTAATCTGGGTGTTTTTAGTTAAGCTGTCCTGATCGGGGTAGAGCTGTCGCTTTTTCGCAGGCTAAGAGCTTGGGTATGATTCCTTCTCAGAATTCAATTTGGAAAAGGAACGTCAATGAAGGGCTCAAAAGGGTGTTTAATGGGCACTTCTTCACTCGCAACTAGTTGCGGAGAGTTGCACTCAACCCGAGCCACTTTTTGATAAAAATTACTGTACCACTATTCCTGATAGAACCGATTGGAACTACGATATTCCTGGTAACAGAAGTTACAAAAACTAAACTACCATGTAGGCTTTTTGGGGTGTACTCTTAAAATCTAGAACTGGTCATATCGAAAAGGTTACCCGACCACTGCAGTGTGTATCAAGCGGAGATCCTTGCAATTAAGGAAGTGGTGGAATGGCTAAAATCATTCAAGAGATACCGGAATCTGTGGGTATGCCTCTAGCGACATGTAAGCTAAGTTCCAACGACCAGGCCCGAGAGACAACGAGTGATAGATTGTCATAAAGTGGTGGCTGTGAGTATTCCAAACTGTGTGGCCTAATCTAGGCTTGAAGAGGTCTACCGCTTTGCTGTCATTGGCTTGAACAGATGTGTCAGCCATTGTGTCCGTCATGACAGGTCACTGTCTTATCGGAAAACATGCTGACAGACTGAAGGATGCCAGCAATGACTTTTGTTTGGGTTCTCATTTCTTTTTGAGAACCTGTCTGATTTAGCGGATGTGAACATTCACATGTTATTGGGCTTTTTAAAGCGATCTGGATGGTTAAACGGTAGGAACTAGAAGGCATCTTCCTTCTTCTGTTCCTGTGGTATCACAATGGCCGAAAACGTATAAGTGGTAGACTTAAACCTTATCTCTTCTAACCAAAGGGCTCAAGAAGTCAAACCGTGAGATCGGTTTATATGGGGACTACATCAGGTTATACACCGATTTGGACCCAACTTGGCACAGTTGTTGAAAGTCGTAACAGAACACCAAATGAAAAATGTCAGCCAAATCGGGCAAAAATCGCGGCTTGTAAGGGCTCAAGAAGTCAAATCATGAGATCGGTTTATATAGGAACTATATCAGCTAATAGACCGATTTGGAGCGTACTTGAGACAGTTATTGGAAGTCACAATAGAACACTACACTAAGAGAACACTACGTGCAAAATTCAAGCCAAAGCGGACAAAAATTGCGGCTTGTATGGATTCAAGTAGTCAAATCGGGAGATCAGTTTATATGGGAGCTTTATTTTAATCTGAACCGATATGGCCCGGTTGCAGTCCCCAAAGACCTATGTCAATACTAAATATCTGGGTAATATGGGTCTAATGCCCATAAAAGCTTTTTTTAACCGATTTCTCTGAAATTTGAAACAGTGATTAATTTTACACCTCCCAACATAGGACCCAAATATGGTTCAGATCGGACTACATTTAGATACAGCTGTCATATAGACCGATCTGTCGATAAAATGTCTGACTACATTTAGATATAGCTGTCATATAGACCGATCTGCCGATAAAATGTCTAAAGCCCTTAAAAGCTTTATTTATTACCCGATTCCGCTGAAATTTTAATAATTTTAAGCCTCCCGACATCTGACCTAAATATGGTTTAAATCGGACTATATTTATATATAGCTACCATATAGACCGATCTCTAGATAAAGGGTCTGAAACCCAAAAAAAGGTTATTGTTTTAGCCAATTTTCCTGAAATTTGGAACAGTGAGTAGTTTTACTCCTCCCAACATGGGACCCAAATATGGTTGATATTGGACTATATCTAGATATAGCTGCCATATAGACCGATCTGCCGATAAAGGGTCTGAAGCCCATAAAATGTATTATCTGATTTTGCTGAAATTTAAATGAAACAGTGGTCCGTCCCAAATATGGTTTGGATCGGACAATATTTAGATATAGCTGCCATATAGTCCGGTCTCCCGATAAAGGGTCTGAAGCCCATAAAAGCTTTATTTTTTATCCAATTTCGCTGAAATTTGAAACAGTGAGTTGTTTTAGGCCACCCGCCATCCGACCTTAATATGGTAAATATCGGACTGTGTTTACATATAGCTGTCATATAGACCAACATGCCGGTTAAAGGTTTGAAGCTCATAAAGGCTTTATTTATTACCCGACTTTGTTGAAATTTGAAATACAAATTCAACAGTGACTTATATTTATTGGAACAAACAATGTCAGCGCCCAATTTGGGTGCATAAGTTATCCAGCCAAAGTTATGCCCGGCTGAACTTAATGCCTTTTTACTTGTTTATGGGTTGGTGGTAGATCGTGCGATTTAACGCCTTAGACTAATTTTTGTGGGGCTATGTTAAAGCTCATGTATATACAGACAAGCTCGCTTCAATTGATGCATTGGTAGACAACATTGAAACAAGCACTTATTCGTGAGATACCAGCCGAAATGTCGTCAAGAGTATGCCAAAATTGGACAAAGTGGATGGACCATTTGAGGCGCAGTCACGGTCAACATTTGAATGAAATAACCATCAAACATTAAGTTATATGGACCGTACTATCGGTTCAACTAAAGATTTCATGAATTTTTTTGAATTTTATGTGTAGCTTTCAAAACTCACCCTTTACAATTAAATATACAAAAACTCCTAGATATTAAGAAAAAATCTTTTATCGAAAGAAATATTTACTTGAAGTTGAAGAAAAGTGGGTATCTTAAATTTCAGTTTAAAACTAGGTCAAGCATTTTCTCAGTATAAGGTAGGTATAATGTAGCCATTATACCAAAAGACAATAAAAAATATATTTTACTACAATTTAAGATAAAAATTCCTTAACTTAAGTTAAATATATTTTACCAAAGGAAATTTATACTCTTACAAATTATTAAATCAAGGATTAACATTTCTCAGTGTATCCTCCCATTGAAATTGTTCTACATTGATTTGCAGTAAAATATCTGCCTTCTTCCCAATCTCAAACTAGCACCAGAGAAACTACCTTAACACAGTTAGAGCTGTACTAATCACAGGTTTCGACAGATAGTGTACTCAATATTCTGTGGTTGGGCAACTGCTCCTACCTGTAAATGAATATATCTTGCTTAAACCTATTTAAAATACTTTCAAACATAAATGGCATACTTATAGTCGTCTTGACCATTTCACTTTAATGCTCTTTCCCTAAAGCCACTTGAAATTCAAAGAGCTTAAAACTTTTTCTTATGCACTACAAGTTTTAGAATATTTCTTCACTTATCTTTAAACAAAATACGAATATTTACTTAAAATTCTCAAAGAAAGTTAAAAAAAAAATTCTTTGAAATTGTCTTGGTATTCATCACTCCCTCAACAACAACAACAAATGTATAATAGAGACATAAAAAGTGAAAGGAAATGTACTAAACAAATAGCCTTTACTGAAAGGAAGGAGCAAATATATATAAACTGTTGGCCTTTGCCAATAAAAAACGTCTTGGACAAATGTCCCACAAATAGACATGCAGACAGACAGGCGGTCTGCATGCTCTTACAGACTGAAAAAGTTTCAATAAGAACAAGTAAGACAGTGCTAAGTTCGGCCAGGCCGACTCTTATATACCCCCCACCATGTATCGCATTGGTCGAGGTCTTTGCGCAGTATCTCTTTTTAGGCAAACAAAGAATAATGAATAAGAACTGTTATGGTATTGGAGCTAAATCAAATTATAGTCCCATTCGGACTATAAATGAATTGAATGCTGAAAATTGTAGGAGTCATTGTGCAATATTTCAATTCATTCGCATAAGAAATCCGCCTTGTAGGGGCTCAGGAAGCAAAATCGGGAGATCGGTTTATATGGGAGCTGTATCAAGCTATAAATCAATTCAGACCATTATGAACACGTATGTTGAAGGTCATAGTCTCCCATGACCGTTTTAAAAAATTTTTGCCAAATCAGTTTATATCGCACCTATATCAGGTTATGTACCGATTTGCGCCATACTTAGCACAGTTATTGGAAGTTATACCAAAACGCATTGCAAAATGTCAGTCAAATCGGACGAGAATTGCGCCCTCTAGAGAGTCAAGAAGTTAGGACCCAAGATCAATTCATGTAGGAGCAATATTTAAATCTGAACCTATATCGTCCATTTGCAATCAACAACGACCTACATCAATATTAAGTGTCTGTGCAAAATTTCAGCGGCTAGCTTTACGGGTTCGAGCTCTATCGTGATATCGACAGACGAACGGGCGAACGGACGGACATGGCTAAACCGACTCAGGACGTCGAGATGATCAAGAATATATATACTTTTTGGGGTCTTAGATGCATATTTCAAGTTGTTACAAATAGAACGACGAAATTAGTTTACCCCCATCTTATGGTGGAGGGTATAAAAAATGACTTTGTCCAACAATGATTTGGTATGGTATAAAGAAAACAAAATTTTTACAATAAATTGAAACGTGGGCAAATAGAATGAATAAAAAAGAGTAAAAGCGTGCTAAGTTCGGTCGGGCCGAATCTTGGGAACCCACCGCCATGGATTCTACCAAGAATTTATACAAAATAAATTAAGTTTAAAGGGATAAATTTATTCTACATATCAAACTTCTGCCAAACCATCAAAAATTAAAGCTGCTAGGAACAGAACAGGAATAATCGAGTGACCGGTTTGCATGAGAGCTATATCAGGTTAAAAACTGATTTGGATCGTACTTGGTACGGTTGTTGGAAGTCATAATAGAGCATCACAAGAAAGATTTCAGCCAAATTCGACAACAATTGCGGCTTGCAAAGGCTCAAGAAGTCAAAACGAGAGATCGGTTTATATGGGAACTATATCAGCCAAACCGGACAAGAAGTGTGGCTTCCAAGGGTTTATATGGGAGCTATATCTAAATCTGAACCGATATGGTCCATTTGCAATCCCCAACTACCAATATCAATATCAAGTATCTGTGCCTATGGTATGGTGGGTATAAACAAAATGAACAATAATAAGTACTAAAATTGCTTTTCCAGGCTGTAATATGAACGACCAACCACATAGAACAAAAGTTCCATTTTCCAACACCAAGGCGAAGATTTTGGTAATGATGACGATAGTATCCATTCAAAAATCCATGATTGCCGATCTTTTGTTTTGCACTTAAAATAGTTTTTCTGAGTTGAGTAAATGGGATTTTTATACCCTCCACCAATGGATGGGAGTATACTCATTTCGTCATTCTGTTTGTAACTACTCGAAATATTGGTCTTAGACCTCATATATTCTTCACCATGCCCGCCCGTCTGTCCGTCCGTCTGTCTGTCTGTCGAAAGCACGCTAACTTTCGAAGTAGTAATGCTAGCTGCTTGAAATACTTCTTATTAGTGTAGGTCGGATGGGATTGCAAATGGACCATATCGGTCCATGTCTTGATATAGCTGTCATATAAACCGATCTTGGATCTTGACTTCTTGAGCCTCTAGTGGGCGCAATTGAAATTTGGCACGACATGTTTCGTTATGACTTCCAAAAACTGTGCTAAGTACCATACTTGCCATAGGGAAATTGGTCCATAACCTGATATAGCTGTCTTATAAACCAAATCTAGAATCTTGACTTCTTGAGCCCCTATAAGTCTTAATAATTATCCAAATTTGCTGAAATTTTCAAGAACGGCTTCTTCTATAACCTACAATATACGTGTCAAATACGGCCCTAATCGATCTATAGCCTGATACACCTCCCATATAAAATGATCTTCCTATTTTACTTCTTGAGCCTTTTAAGGGCGCAATTGCTATCAGATTTGGCTGAAATTTGGCATGACGTGTTTTGTTATAACTTCCAACAACTGTACTAAGTATGGTTCAAATCGGTTTATAACCTGATATAGCTGCCATATAAACCGATCTTGGGTCTTGACTTCTTGAGCCTCCAGAGTGCACAATTCTTATCCGATCAGAATGAAATTTTGCACGACGTGTTGTGTTATGATATCCAATACCTGTGCTAAGTATGGTTCAAATCGCTTCATAACCTGATATAGCTGCCATATAAACCGATCTTGGGTCTTGACTTCTTGAGCCTCTAGAGTGCGCAATTCTTATCCGATTGGGATGAAATTTTGCACGACGTGTTTTGTTATGATATCCAACAACTGTGCTAAGTATGGTTCAAATCGGTTTATAACCTGATATAGCTGCCATATAAACCGATCTTGGGTCTTGACTTCTTGAGCCTCTAGAGTGCGCAATTCTTATCCGATTGGGATGAAATTTTGCACGACGTGTTTTGTTATGATATCCAACAACTGTGCTAAGTATGGTTCAAATCGCTCCATAACCTGATATAGCTGCCATATAAACCGATCTTGGGTCTTGACTTCTTGAGCCTCTAGAGTGCGCAATTCTTATCCGATTGGGATGAAATTTTGCACGACATGTTTTGTTATGATATCCAACAACTGTGCCAAGTATGGTTCAAATCGGTACATAACCTGATATAGCTGTCATATAAACCGATCTTGGGTCTTGACTTCTTGAGCCTCTAGAGGGCGCAATTCTTATCCGATTGGAATGAAATTTTGCACGACGTGTTTTGTTATGATATCCAACAACTGTGTGGTTTAAATCGGTTAATAACCTGATATAGCTGTCATATAAACAGATCTGGGATCTTGACTTCTTGAGCCTCTAGAGGTCGCAATTATTATCCGATTTGCCTGAAATTTTGTACTACGGATCCTCTCATGACCATCAACATACGTGTTTATTATGATCTGGATCGGTTTATAGCCCGATACAGCTCCCATATAAATCGATCTCTCTATTTTACTTCTTGAGCCCCCAAACACAGGACTCCAACATATAAATTATTGTGGTGCTAACCGCACCATATCTTGATATCGCTCTAACAGCAGAGCAAATCTTTTCTTATATCCTTTTTTGCCTAAGAAGAGATGCCGGGAAAAGAACTTGACAAATGCGATCCATGGTGGAGGGTATATAAGATTCGGCCCGGCCGAACTTAGCACGCTTTTACTTGTTTTTTTCTACAAAATTGAACAATTACTTGGACTTATTAGACCACTCAATGTCCGTGCCGAATTTGGTCCAAATCAGACCATATTTCGATATAGCTGCTATGGGGCATAAATTATGCATTTGTCACCGGATTATGACGATAGGTGGAGTACATATATTCCCGAGGTGGTGGCTATCCGAAGCTCGGCCCAGCCGAAATTAACTCCTTTTTATACCCACCACCCACCATAGCATGGAGTATACTAATCTAGTCATTCCGCTTGTAACACCTCGAAATATTCGTCTCGACGTTGTTAATCGATCTAGCCATGTCTATACGTCCGTCCGTTCGTCTGTCGAAATCACAGTAGAGCTCGAACCCGCAAAGCTAGCCGCATGAAATTTTCCACAGATACTTAATATCGATGTAGGTTGTTAGGGATTGCAAATGGGCCATATCGGCTCAGATTTAAATAATGCTCCTATATAAACCGATCTCCTGATTTGACTTCTTGAGTACCTTGGCTGAACGTAGTGTTCCGCTATTACTTCTAACAACAGTGCAAAGTAAGGTCCGAATCGGTCTATAACCTGATTTAGCTCCCATATAAACCGATCGCCCGATTTTATTCTTGAGTCCTTACAAGCGGCAATTTGTGTCTGAATATTGCGATGAAATTTGCATGTTGCGATGTTCTGTTCCGACTTCCAACAACTGTGCCAAATACGGCCAAGATCAGTCTATAACCTGATATAGCTCCTATGTAAACCGGTCTCTCATTCTGTTTCAGCTCTTAGAAGCTTTAATTTTTGCTTTTTGACAAAAGTTTGGTATTCTACAATAATTTATTGATATTGATATTATATTGATCAATATAATTTATTGATATTCACTTTTATTTTGGGTTGGGGGAGGGGGACCATCCCTAAAGTAGGTATTACCCTAAAAGTAGGTATTAAAGAGTAGACTAAGAATTTCATATTTAAAATTGGATCCAAGTAACTGTGGGGCCGCCCAGACCACAAAACCCCCTAAAATAGGTTTATTGGATGGTAATGACAATATGGGACTCAGATGAAGGCCTTTGGGAGTCGATTATGAAAATGCTCAGGAAGGAGGAAAAGGCTTTTTAGTTTGTTGATATTGGAAGGGGGCAGACCTTCCCCCGTTACCCCAAAAACACCACTTAAAATCAAAAGTGGACCGATAGGGACAATATTGGTATCAAATGAAAGGTATTGGGAAGTAGAATACAAAAATGCTATTAAAAATTGGGATGAAGTATGCGAGGGGTCGTCCCACCCAAAAAACTTTGTTTGTTTGTTTGTTTGTTTGTTTGTTTGTTTGTTTGTTTGTTTGTTTGTTTGTTTGTTTGTTTGTTTGTTTGTTTGTTTGTTTGTTTGTTTGTTTGTTTGTTTGTTTGTTTGTTTGTTTGTTTGTTTGTTTGTTTGTTTGTTTGTTTGTTTGTTTGTTTGTTTGTTTGTTTGTTTGTTTGTTTGTTTGTTTGTTTGTTTGTTTGTTTGTTTGTTTGTTTGTTTGTTTGTTTGTTTGTTTGTTTGTTTGTTTGTTTGTTTGTTTGTTTGTTTGTTTGTTTGTTTGTTTGTTTGTTTGTTTGTTTGTTTGTTTGTTTGTTTGTTTGTTTGTTTGTTTGTTTGTTTGTTTGTTTGTTTGTTTGTTTGTTTGTTTGTTTGTTTGTTTGTTTGTTTGTTTGTTTGTTTGTTTGTTTGTTTGTTTGTTTGTTTGTTTGTTTGTTTGTTTGTTTGTTTGTTTGTTTGTTTGTTTGATAATCCGTGGTAAAAGTTGAATACTACATTTTTATACACTCCACCATATGATGGGGGGTATACTAATTTCGTCATTCTGATTGTAACTACTCGAAATATTCGTCTGAGACCCCATAAAGTATATATATTCTTGATCATCGCGACATTTTATGTCGATCTAGCCATGTCCGTCCGTCCGTCCGTCTGTCTGTCGAAAGCACGCTAACTTCCGAAGGAGTAAAGCTAGCCGCTTGAAATTTTGCTCAACTACTTCCTATTAGTGTAGGTCGGTTGGTATTGTAAATGGGCAATATAGGTCCATGTTTTAATATAGCTGCCATATAAACCGATCTTGGGTCTTGACTTCTTGAGCCTCTAGAGTGCGCAATTCTTATCCGATTATAATGAAATTAAGCACGACGTGTTTTGTTATGATATCCAACAACTGTGCCAAGTATGGTTCAAATCGGTCCATAACAGGATATAGCTGCCATATAAACCACTCTTGGGTCTTGACTTCTTGAGCCTCTGGAGTGCGCAATTCTTATCCAATTTATCCATATAAACCGATCTTGAGTCTTGACTGCTTGAGCCTCTAGAGCGTGCAATTCTTATCCGATTGGAATGAAATTTTGCACGGCGTGTTTCAAATCGGTCTATAACCTGATATAGCTGCCATATAAACCGATCTTGCGTCTTGACTTCTTGAGCCTCTAGGGAGTGCAATTCTTATCCGATTTGAATGAATATTTGCACGAAGTATTTTATTATTATATCCAACAACTGTGCCATGTATGGTTGAAATCGGTTCATAACCTGATATAGCTGCCATATAAACCGATCTGGGATCTTGACTTTTTGAGCCTCTAGAGGTCACAATTATTATCCGATTTGCCTGAAATTTTGTGCGACGGATCCTTTTATGACCATCATACGTATTATGGTCTGAATCGGTCTATAACCCGATACAGCTCCCATATAAATCGATCGCTCTACTTTTCTTCTTAAGCCCCCAAAGGGCGCAATTCTTATTCGAATTAGCTAACATTTTACACAGGTCTCCAACATATAATTTAATTGTGGTCCAAGCGAGACCATGTCTTGTTAGCGCTCAAATAGCAGAGGAAATCTTTTTTTATATCCTTTTTTGCCTAAGAAGAGATGCCGGGGAAAGAACTCGACAAATTCGATCCATGGTGGAGGGTATATAAGATTCGGCCCGGCCGAACTTTGCACGCTTTTACTTGTTTAATATCTGAAGGGGGGCGAACCCTCCCCCTTACCCTAATTTACAGCAGTTCCAGATGGGTGCTGCGATATAAACGAAATTGTGTGTGCTCTCGTGGGACTGAAGTGAAAGTTATTTACGATAAGAAAACGTTTCTGAAATTGTCAGACCAAGTGTTAGCGGGATCACCTCAACCCCAAAACACCCCTTAATCGGAGATATTAACCGACCATGGAAATATGGGACTCAAATGAAAGGTATTTGCGAGTAGAATATGAATCTTATATCCAAATGTGGGACCACGTTTCTGGCCGTCCTCCCCTTCCCCAAAACACCCCCCAAACAGGACTTATTAACTGACCATAGGAATATGGGGCTTAAGGTAGTTGAGTGTAGAGTTCTAATCTGATATCCAAAAATGGGACCAAATGTTTTGGGGGCCGCCTCTCACCAAAATCATATCCCAAAGGGGACAAATTTACGACCATAGCAATATGGGGCCCAAATGAAAGGTCTTTGTGAGTAAAGCGCGAATCTGATATCAATATTCGGGAAAAGTGTCTATGGGGCCACCTATCCCCACAACACCACCCAAATAGGACGTATTTGCTGACTATTGCAATATGAGGCTCAAATAAGAGGGTTTTTAGAGTAGAACACGAAGCCGATATATATTTTCAAGGCCAACTCACTGCGTGGCCGCCCATCCCCCAAAACACCCCCCAAGCCGGTCATGTTTGCCGACTATGGAAGTATGTGGACCACGTATCTGATATCAACATTAGGAACCAACTGTCTAGGGGACGTACCACCACCATAAAAACCCCCAAATAGAACATAGTTACTCAGCAAGACAATTTGGATCTTAAAGAGAGTGGAACTAAATATTTATAGTTTTTAGGGCCCATATCCCAAACGGGATATATATGCTGACTTTTGCAATAAGTAGTTCAAATGAGATTAGAAAATGAAAGTAAAAGAAGGCACAGCGGAGCCGGCTCGGGTCAACTAGTAAAGTATATATATTCTTGATCAGCTTAAAAATCTAAGACGATCTAGCCATCTCCGTCCGTCTGTCTGTTGAAATCACGCAACAGTCTTGAAAAACTTTGCACAGATTCTTTTTTGTCCATAAGCAGGATAAGTTCGAAGATGGGCTATATCGGACTATATCATGATATAGCCCCCATATAGACCGATCTCTTGATTTAAGGTCTTGGGTCCATAAAAGGCGCATTTATTGTCCGATTTCGCAGAAATTTGGGACAGTGAGAAGTGTTAGGCCCTTCGACATCCTTCTTCAATTTGGCTCAGATCAGTCCAGATTTCGATAAATCTACCGTATAGACCGTTCTCTCGATTTAAGATTTTGGGTTAAAAAAGGCGCATTTATAATCCGTTTTTACTGAAATTTGACACAGGGACTTATGTTAGTCTCTTCAACATCCTACATCCTTAAACGACGATATCGGACAAAAGATGTTGTTTAAATTTGTATCTTTATCTATATCAATATTAAATCCGAATTGAATTAAACGGCTTTCAATGCCTCAGATTTATCTTTAAGTTATCGAATTCAATCATATGATTCTTAACCCAAGCTATGTTCATTATGATCTTAATTAGCTGAATAATTTCTTTACCCAAATGAAGTGGGAATACTATTTGAAAAGGAAAGAATAAAAGACACTTACATACTAGCAGTAAAACGGTGAGCATCTCTTGTTATTGCACTTTGCAAGGTTCTCTACTAATCTCTGCCTTCGACTTGTTTCTTGTCACGACGGCGGTGTCTTAACACTCCCAAGCATTTGTTTGACGTGTTTAAGACATATTTTTTTTACATTGTTTGAAGATTTTTAATTTCTGGAAACTCAACGCCTCTCCACGAAGACCTTTGGCAATTTTACCCAAAGTTACTTTAAATATCTGTACATGGTCCTTCGACGCCTTAACTGATCCGGCATTTGGAGAATAATTTATTGGACAAAATTGGAAAAAAAAAAATTAGCAATGAGGTACGTGTAATCAACATTCATCAAAAAAAACGGAGTAAATCCCTTGAAAAAACCCCATATTTATAAAGGCTGACATGGAAGCAAATGTTACCTTAACAAAACCTGTAAATCATTAGGAGAAAAATCGTGAGTAGAAAACAAAGCAAAATTTGATAGAATACATAAGAAGTGAAAAGAAAAACGGAATAGACTACCGTTAATATTGGTTCAATTTGTACATCAAATAATACGAAATCTCAAGAACAAGTAAATGTTGCAGACCAGATGCTTCGCAACATTTACCAGTCTACCGTTGAGTACTAACATAGCCGACCGGCTTATTAGCGACAGCGCGTTTCAAGAACACAGCAATTAACATCAATGTTTCTCAGTCTTTCGAATGTGGATAAACACGAATGAAATAACATTCTGATTCTCTTCGACAATTGGAACGTATTGTTTAAAGAGCTGGTTACAACGTGCTCTTTTATTTTTGTTCTGTTTTCACATAATTTCGCAATTCTCTTAATTTCTTATTCTGTAACACAAAATTGCTTTAAAAAGCACAAAGTACAAATCTCTTTTGATCGCTCTTCAAGAAGGAGACAAATAGAAGAAAAAGAAAAGAAAACAGTAAAACGTCTTCAGTCTCAAGAGATGGGTTGTTTTTGCCACGATGGATGTTTGAATAGTTCGACGATTAACCAACAGCAATAACGTCAAAAAGAAAAAAAAAAACAAAAGAAAAAACATACACAAAATTGAAACGAAGATATCCATAGGATACAATCGAATGCTCAGTACTTACGTTACTACACTCGAGAAAAAAAAAAAAAAAAATTACAATTTTATTTACGTTTGGTTTGGATAATAATTTATGAATAATTTCAAACCTTTCTGAAAGCATTGTAGATGATTCTACAAATAATCTCACTTAAGAACTACATATAAAATTTCACCCCTTCTGAATGCGGTGTTAACTTTTTTACAAGAAAATCAAATTCACTCGACTTACACGAACATTTGCGTTGATGAAAATTGGTAGCATATTACTTACATTACAAGCTACAAGTTTTTACCTTCAGCTTGGAAACAGATACACAAAAATTTTTTTTGGCAGGAATTTGTAATTTTGTACTCACGTTACAAACTCTTTTATTTTCCTTGCCGCCATACATACGTTATTCACTAAATCTATTGAATCTAGGCTTGAGAAGTTTGTCTGTCAATTTAAAGCGTAAAATTTTGAAGTATCACATTCTTCGAGGGTCATTATGGAGGTAAATGTCAAAGACGCTACAACGAAAGATGTTTTCATATACTCCTCGGACTTCTTAGTTTTATTTTCTTCGAAATTCAGTGATTTACGTGAAGATGACCAAACTGAATCGATGTTAGAGGTTAAAATGACTGATTTGGAGGATAGGTGGAAACAATTACAAAAGGCATACGCCGCCTTGAATATGTCTCAGGATGGTCAGGATAAGGGTTTCATGGAATCGGCCAGGGCTAAATTTGATGCGTGTTCGGAAAGTTACTATAGATGCAAATCTCAGTTGCTAGATCTATTGAGAATAAAGAGAGGTGTCACCCAGCAGATAGAATCCCTACATCCTTCAACATCTCGCTCTCCGGTATTCCATTCCGAATCATCAGGCTATTGTATCAAACTTCCCCCCTGTGATACGGAAGTTTTCGAAGGCGGATACGAGCAGTGGCCCTCGTTCCGCGATATGTTTTCCGCTATTTATATAAACCATCCCAAGCTGACTCCAGCACAAAAGTTATTTCACCTCAGAAATAAGACTAAGGGAGATGCCGGGTCCATTGTCAAGAGGTACACGTTATGTGATGAGGCTTTTCCTTTGGCCTGGGAGGCGTTGGCATCACGCTATGAAAACAAAAGGGTTTTAGTTGATACCCAGTTGAGAGTTCTTTTCAATATCCCGGTTGTCTCAGTAGAAGATAGTCGTTCTATCCAAAGTCTCCAATCCACTGTTAACGATTGCCTTTCCCAACTTGAGACATTAGGGGTTTCTACTAGTGGCTGGGATCCTTTATTAATTTACCTTGTCTCAACTAAACTCCCAGACAATACGTTAGCTCTTTGGGAGCAATCGTTAGAATCCCACAAGATCCTCCCGAAATGGTCTCAAATGAACAACTTTCTTATTAATCGATTCGAGGTGGTCGAAAGAATCTCAAGTATTAAAGATACGAGGACACTATTTTCAACGAGGTTTCAAGAGACGCCAGGTATACAATCTTATGTGGTACAAGGAAGATCTGAGACGACTTGCAAGCTTTGTAGTCAGGGGCATTCGATAAGGGCTTGCCAGGTTTTTAAGCAGCTTTCGGTGTCGGAACGCATTGATTTCGTTCATAGGAATCGGTATTGTAACAATTGTCTGTCAGCTTCCCATTTAAAGAAGGAGTGTAAGAGTAAGAACACTTGTGCAGAATGTGGGAAGTACCATCACACTCTGCTTCACTTGAACACCAGTAAGAATATTGGACGGAATTCCTCTGAATCCTCACAAACCCAGTTCACTACGCATGAGAACCCTACTACATCTAACCAGGCTGCTTTGTGTTCCACCATATCGGAGGTGAACCCCACGGCTCTTACATTTGATACCAAGGAACTGAATGTTAACGTCCATGTGTCTTCAAATTGTAGCGAGGTTTTATTGAGAACCGCTTTAGTTCCTCTTGAGTACTTAGGAGAGATATTCACTGTGAGAGCCTTGATCGATCCTGGTTCTCAAAGGACTTTTGTGTCTGATCGGATTAGGAATCGTCTTCAATTACCAAGCCATCACTCACCCTACATGATTGGTGGAATTGGTGGTCAAACCCAGCAATCTGAGAGAGAGTGTAGCTTGACTCTCTGCTCCAAATTTAATGATGAGAGGATTCAGGTATCGGCTATAGTTTTGCCCAAAGTCACGAATTATCTTCCGCCTTTCACAATTACACCCCCTCATCTTGAGGAATTCAAAGACCTTTCATTGGCAGATCCTTTCTTTTTTAAATCCGCCCAGATCGATTTGATAATTGGTGAAGATAATACCCATCAGATTGAACTCAGTGGGATACGTAGAAGCATATGTGGCAATCTCTCTGCCCACAATACAATTTTTGGTTGGGTGATAAGCGGCCCTATGCCCCCAAAGACTGTTCGGGCTTTTACAACAACTGCTGTTCCTTCGGAGCACAACTATCTGAATGAAATTCTTCGCAGATTCTGGGAATCTGAAGAGATTCCAATTGTTCCCAAACAAAGCAAGGAAGACGTTTACTGCGAGGACTACTACAGGAAAACTACCCAAAGAACTCCTGAGGGTAGATATATGGTCCGATTACCATTTAATCAGGAATTTGATTACTCTCCTTCATTGGGTACTTCGCGGTTCATTGCGCTTCGACAATATTTGAGGCTAGAGCAATCATTGGCGAGAGATCCGGGGTTATCCGGAGAATACCGTTCAGTACTGAATGAGTATCTAGAGTTAGGACATATGGAGGAGACAACCTGTGAGGAGGAGATTAAGGATGGGAAATGCCAATCTTTTTACTTGCCGCATCATGGGGTTTACCGGCCCCAAAGCAGGACCACGAAGCTACGTGTGGTGTTCAATGGCTCTCAGAAGACCAAAACTGGTATATCTCTCAACGATGTTTTATTGACAGGCCCTACTCTCCAGTCTGACCTTATGTCTATAATCTTGAAATGGCGTTGTTTTCGTTTTGTTTTTTGTGGCGACCTCCAGAAAATGTATCGACAGATACTGGTCGACCCAAGGGATAGAAAATTCCAGCGCATTCTTTTCCAAACCACTCCTGACTCTCCAATGAAAGACTTTCAATTGAACACTGTCACATTCGGTATCAGCTGCGCACCCTTCCTGGCAATTAGGACACTGATCCAATTGGCAGATGACTCTGAAGGTCAGTATCCCTTGGCAGCATCAATTCTCAGAAATCACACATACGTTGATGATATTTTGGCTGGAGGATACTCTCTAGAAGAAGCGCTTCAGTGTCAATCCCAGTTAATAACATCACTAAAGTCGGCAGGATTTCCACTCAGGAAGATAGCTGCTAACACGTCTCCATTACTGGACCATTTGTCTCCCGCTGATCTTTATGACTCTAATTTTCTCAGATTCTATGAGACAAGTTCCACGAAGGCTCTAGGCATTCAGTGGAATGCCCTCAAAGATAGTTTCACATACTCGTATACCAATGAGAATGCCACGGACGCTACCACCAAGCGTCAGATTCTTTCTGCCGTGGCTAAACTCTATGACCCAGCGGGCTGGCTTTCTCCCATTGTGGTACGGGCTAAAATTTTACTGCAAAGCTTGTGGTTGGAGGGTTTGGATTGGGATCAACCCATCAGTACCAACTCAATGGTGCGATGGAAATGCATAGCCTCTCAATTGCCCCTCATTGAGGATATCGAAATCCCCCGTTGGATACGTTACTCTCCATCTGATGGCCTTCAGATACACGGATTTTGTGATGCCTCTCAGAAGGCATATTGTGCAGTTGTGTATGTTCGAGTAGAAACTTCGTCTGGTGTATTTTCGAATCTGCTAGTGGCGAAAACCAAGGTGGCACCTCTAGAAATTATTAGCCTACCTAGGCTGGAACTTTGTGGTGCTGTCCTTCTGTCGAAATTAGTGCACAAGGTATTGTCGTTCATGTCATTTAATAGTCCTGATATTTACTTGTGGTGCGACTCCCTTATTACGCTCGGCTGGCTTAGTAAGCCGCCTTACGTATGGAAAACATATGTAGCGAATCGGGTTTCACTAATCCGTTATAACCTGCCGAACGGCACCTGGAGATATATCCCAACAGATGACAATCCCGCTGATTTGGGTACAAGAGGGTGTCGTATAAGTGAATTGGTGAAAAAAGACCTGTGGTGGTACGGACCATCCTGGCTTGCTAAGGATTCGTCATGTTGGCCCCGACAAGCAGTTCCCAATCCACCTGAATCTGAAAGGCGGAAAATAGAAAGCTATTCGGCTGTCATTTCTGAGGGCGATCCGTTGGAACAATTCTCCTCCTACCCAAGGGCACTAAGAGTCTTTTGCTACGTTTTCCGCTTTTACCATCACTCGTTAATTTCCAGAAATTCGAACCTACGCCAGCCACGAATTGATCTTTCCCATAGTGAAATGGATTTTGTACGGAGACGATTTATCCTTTTAACCCAAAAACGGTTCTATACACAAGAGTATACAGATTTATCTCGTTCCAAAATCGTAGACAGGAAGAGTTCATTATCCCCTCTGAACCCGTTTATAGACGAAAATGGGCTTCTTAGGGTCAACGGGCGATTGGCGTCATCACACCTTCCTTATAATGAGAAATTCCCGGTGATATTACCAAACCATTCCCAATTTACAAAATTGTATCTAAATTTCATCCACCAGTTTTTAATACACGGCGAGTGTTCTCTCATGTGCCGCATAGTACAGACTGAGTTTCACATTTCGAGGCTAAAGTATACTATTAAACGAATAATACATTTCTGTAAGACTTGTAACCTCTTTAAGAAAAAAGCATTATCGCAAATAATGGCTCCCTTGCCAGAAGATCGGTGTACCCTCTCATTGCCGTTTGAGACAACTGGGATTGACTTTGCTGGCCCTTTTGAGCTCAAAAGCTCAACCCTTAGAACTTCACCAATAATTAAGGGATATGTGAGTCTTTTTATATGCTTCGCAACCAAGGCAATCCACCTTGAACCTTGCTCTGAACTCTCCTCATCCGCATTCCTAGCAGCGTTTGCTAGATTCGTTGGAAGGCGAGGTTTGCCAAAGAAGGTTGTCTCAGACAATGGGAAAAATTTCCTTGGGGCTAGTCGAACTTTACTCAAGGACTTCAAGCATTTTGTCTCAAATGCATCTTCTGATGTATCTCAAAAGTATATTATACACGGTCTCGAATGGTCATTTATTCCCCCTCATGCCCCACATATGGGAGGGCTATGGGAATCGGCAGTTAAATCCTTCAAATTTCATTTTAAACGTGTCATGGGTTCCCAGCGGTGTACATTTGAAGAATTCACAACTATATTAGCTCGAATTGAAGGAGTTCTCAACTCTCGACCAATCTCGGCCCTCTCAGAAGATCCCAATGATATGTCCGTTCTCACACCAGGACATTTCCTTAGAGGTGGGCCTCTTATGGCATTGCCTGAATTAAACTCATCTCATATCTCAATTTTAAACCGATGGGAGAAACTAAAGTCGTTGCACCATCAATTTGCCATTCGCTGGAAAGATGACTATTTGAGAAATTTACAGAAACGCTATAAATGGAAGAATCCTGCCCCTAACATTCCCAAAGATAGTTTAGTTGCTATTATCGACGACCTTCTTCCTCCCAATGAATGGAAAATGGGAAGGGTAATGGAGACGTACGCCGGAAGAGATCAAAAAGATAGAGTAGCCGACATTCGTACCGCAAGTGGAACACTTACAAGGCCCATCGTAAAATTGTGCCTTCTTCCGTATGAACCCCATTCAACTTCTTAATTGCAGCAGACATTGCTCATTTCTCAAGATAATTACTTTGTATCTCACTTTAAATGTATATCTAAATTATTAACAATTTAAACTTTCCTTTCTTCTCAAGAGCTCCACGTAATCCACGAGTACATCAGTGCAAAATATGCTGGCGCTATCATTCCCTTCGCTATTGTAAACGATTCCTCAATATGAACGCAACAGATAGACTCCATACTGTTACGAAGAAGCAATATTGTGTAAACTGTCTTGCTCGAAGTCATTCGTCAAGAAACTGCACTTCAAAGATCACCTGTAAGAATTGTGGTGAACACCATCATACACTACTGCATCATTCACTTCACCCTCGCATTAATGAATCTCATCACTCTACTCAAAGAGGCACCGAAAATAATCGAAGCAACTCATCGAACACTGTCCACCAATCATCAACTCGCCAAGAATTAGCAAACAAAACCATCAACCAGTCACAACAACAGTTAATAACAGACCAGCAGCAAAATATTGCAATAGCGATAAGATCATTAGTAAACCTTCTTTTTTGAATGCGTATACGGGTTATTACTTCTTGCATAGATGCAAGGCCCCCCCAGCATGTTTAAATTTGTATCTTTATCTATATCAATATTAAATCCGAATTGAATTAAACGGCTTTCAATGCCTCAGATTTATCTTTAAGTTATCGAATTCAATCATATGATTCTTAACCCAAGCTATGTTCATTATGATCTTAATTAGCTGAATAATTTCTTTACCCAAATGAAGTGGGAATACTATTTGAAAAGGAAAGAATAAAAGACACTTACATACTAGCAGTAAAACGGTGAGCATCTCTTGTTATTGCACTTTGCAAGGTTCTCTACTAATCTCTGCCTTCGACTTGTTTCTTGTCACGACGGCGGTGTCTTAACACTCCCAAGCATTTGTTTGACGTGTTTAAGACATATTTTTTTTACATTGTTTGAAGATTTTTAATTTCTGGAAACTCAACGCCTCTCCACGAAGACCTTTGGCAATTTTACCCAAAGTTACTTTAAATATCTGTACAGATGTATATGGGAGATATATATAAATCTGATCCGATTCTGTTAAAAATTTTCACACATATTGGTACGTCACAAAAAGCTTTTCGTGCCAAACTTAGTAAAGATCGGACCAAAATTGGGCCTTCAACAGCCTTTATAGGTCAAATCGGATGAAAGTTATATATAGGAGCTACACCTAAATCCGAACCTATTAAATGAAATTTTGCACACGTTTTAGGACGTCACAAGAAACATCTCATGCTAAAATTTGGTAAAACCGGACCAAAATTGTGGCTCCTACAGCTTTAAAATTGCATATCGCATGAACGACATAATGGGAGCTATATCTAAATCTGTACCGACTTTTATGAAATTTCGAATACATTGGGACGTCAAAAGGATCGGACCAAAATTATAGCTTCTACAGCTTTAAAAGGGCACATGAATCTGGACCGATTGTTTTCAATAGCGTTCGTTCTTGGACCAAAAAAGAGACTTATGCAAAATTTTGTGAAAATCGGACAACAAATGCGAACAATTACAAGAATACATGGACAGACGGACATAGCTAAATCGAATCAGAAAGTGAATCTAAACCGATCGGTAAGCTTATCAATGCGTCTACCTCGTCTCCTTCTTAGCGTTGCAAATAAATGCACAAATCAATAATACCCTGTACCACAGTGGTGGTGTAGGGTATAAATACACCCGTTGAGGAGGTTACTTTTTTATGGACAACCGAAATCAAAAATTTTATGTCATGGTTAAATTATGGACAAAAATGAAGATGTTTGACAGCGAAACAAATAAGAAACGTACGTGAGACTTTTAAACCAAAGTTGGCAAGAAGAAAGTATCTAAAAGATCACCCTTTGGATAAAATGCTACACTTTTTGTGCACAATCGAAGTCACCGTAAATACCCAGCAAAAACTGTCATTACCAAATAACCAGAAAGGTAAGCTCATTCAAAAACTAGTAACTACTCACTGTTTCTTATTACTTTTACATGGCGATGTCCTAGGAGGAAAGTTCTTCCGCACAAGCATACCAATAATTCAAAAATAGGTACTTATGCCTAAGCATACAAGTTGCCAAAAAATAATGACATATTATCTTAGTTGAACGTTGCTAAAAAATAACTACTTAGACTCAAATATGTTCGCGCCTTTCCCCACCACCACGTCCTCAGTGCTCAGTTTCGTTGAAGAAGACAAATTTTACATGAATAATTCAAATTATAAACAAATTTAAAATTTTACAACCTTGCCAAAACTTAGCACAACGCTTTCCTCGACGCCTACCACAATATCTGGGGAGTTTACTCGAAATCGGTTCAGATTTAGATATAGCTCATACATATATGTTCGTCAGTTTTTGGGTAATTTTGCAATATTTTTGGAATTTGTCAACCGTAGTTATTACAGTTTAAACATATTTGCTTGAAATTTGGTACGGATTGTTTAAAGGGTTATCTGAAAACATCCTCCGAGGTCCATCAAAATTGGTTCAGAATTGGATATAGCTCCAACATAATACTTATAGCGTAGGTGTAGGTTATTATACAGTTGGCACCGCCCGACTTTTGCTCTTCCTTACAGGTTTTTATATTATTAACGCCAAAGTATTTCCCAACTAGTGCTACTAAGTGGTGTCGCTTTTCGGCAAGCCAATAAAATGGAGGTCCCTTATCATTGAGCTTAAACATGTAACGGACAGCACTCATGGGTATGAGATAATTTTGCCCACTGTTCCTTAATGGCATTTTTATACCCACCACCGAAGGATGAGGGTATATTCATTTTGTCATTCCGTTTGCAACACATCGAAATATCCATTTCCGACCCTATAAAGTACATATATTCTTGATCAGCGTAAAAATCTAAGACGATCTAGACATGTCCGTCCGTCTGTCCGTCTGTCTGTTGAAATCACACTACAGTCTTCAAAAATAGAGATATTGAGCTGAAATTTTGCACAGATTCTTTTTTTGTCCATAAGCAGGTTAAGTTCGAAGATGAGCTATATCGGACTTTATCTTGATATAGCCCCCATATAGACCGATCCGCCGATCCGCCGATTTAGGGTCTAAGGCCAATAAAAGCCACATTTATTATCCGATTTTGCTGAAATTTTGGACCGTGAGTTGTGTTAGGCCCTTCGACATCCTTCGTCAGTTTTGCCCAGATCGGTTCAGACTTATATATAGCTGCCATATAGACCGATCTTCCGATTTAGGGTCTTAGGCCCATAAAAGCCACATTTATTATCCGATTTCGCTGAAATTTGGGACAGTGAGTTGTGTTAGGTCTTTCGACATCCTCCGTCAATTTCGCCTAGATCGGTTCAGATTTAGATATAGCTGCCATATAGACCGATTTCTTGATTTATGGTTTTGGGCCCATAAAATGCTCATTTATTGCCCGATGTCGCCGAAATGCGGAACAGTGAGTTAAGTTAAGCACCTTGACATACTTCTGCAATATCGCACAGATCGGTCCAGATTTGGATATTGCTGCCATATAGACCGCTATCTAGGTTTTAGGTTTTGGGGCCATAAAAGACGCATTTATTGTCCGATGTCGCTGAAATTTGACACAGTGAGTTTGGTTAGGCTCTTCGACGCCCTTCTTAAATTTTGCCCAGATCAGTCCAGATTTGCATATAGCTGCCATATAGACCGATCTCTCGATTTAAGGTTTAGGGCCCATAAAAGAGGCATTTATTGTGCGATTTCGCCGAAAGTTGGGACAGTGCTTTGTGTTAGGCTTTTCGACATGTTTATGCAACTTGGCCCAAATCAGCCCAGATTTGGATATAGCTGTCATGTAGACCGATATCTCTTGGCCCCATAAAAGGCGCATTTATAATCCGATTTCACTGAAATTTGACACAGCGACTTATGTTCGGCTTTTCGACATCCGTGTCGTATATAGTTCAGATCGGTATGAGGTATATGAGTATAAGGTATGAAATTTTCACCGAATTTTGATGAAAGGTGTTTTACATATATACCCGAGGTGGTGGGTATCCAAAGTTCGGCCCGGCCGAACTTAACGCCTTTTTACTTGTTTTCAATACCAAGGTTATAATAAGGATTTTTTTCTATTATTACAAATAAGTGCTTATTCTTGAGTTTGATCGTAGGTTGTATGTAATGACATTTGTACTACCGGTAACACAGATGGTATTCCTGTTGATAACTCGTTATATTTTAGCAGCTAGTAAATCTAAGGATAATTAGTTATAAATTATTTTACATGGCAAAAATAATGACATCTACTTACCAGGTTTTTGCTGGGTATCTTAAATTATTTTTTGAGACGAGCTTAATCATCGTAGATCTAAGCCAACAGAAAAGGAAAGCCAGAGATCACAACAGGTTCTTCAGTCACATAAGGTGTGCAGGTTTTAAAGAGCTAAACATTGGTAGGTTGTACATATATCGAATTTACCGCGAAAACATGTCTACGAGGTGTGTGCGACACTAACAAAGGCATTTGTTTTTCGTTGTAGTGATAGATTTTCTGTTCTGCAACCACAATTGCTTCCATGGTATACATGTATGTGCATGTTTTCTCCAAATTGTATTAATGGCTTCGGAGGTAGACAACGACAATGGTTATCGCTGTTGCTACGAGTGTCCAGGATCGAATTACGAATTAAGAAAAGATGGCTAAAACTTTTTTGCCTTGTCCAATATCTTATACAGAAAAACAAGTAAAAGAGTGCTAAGTTCGGCTGGGTCGAATACTGAGAAAAATTTATACAAAATAATTTTGGTTGAATGGCATAATTTTATTCTGCATACCAAACTCCGGTCAAAGCAGCAAAAAGTAAAGCTTCTAGGAACCGAACAAGGATGATCGAGAGACCGATTTACATGGGATCTATATCGGGTTATAGACCGATTTGGATCGTATTTGGCACAGTTGTTGGAAGTCATAACACTAACTAAATGCTCAATTTCAGCCAAAACGGACGAAAATTGCGACTTGTAAGGGTTCAAAAGTCAAATCGGGAGATCAGTTTTTTATGGGAACATATCAGGTTATAGACCAATTTGAAAGTCGTGGCAGAACACTGCATGCAAAATTTCAACTAAATCGGATGACAATTGAGTTCTGCAGGGTCTCAAGAAGTCAAAACGGGAGATCTGTTAATATGGAAGTTATACCAGGTTATAGCCCGATTTAGACCGTACTTGGCACAGTTGTGAATGTCATAATAAAACACATCATGCAAAATTTCAGCCAAATCGGACCAAAAACTGCGTCTTGGAAGGGCCAAGTAGTCAAATCGAGAGATCGGTTTATGTGGGAGCTATGTCAGGTAATAGACTGATAATGCGTGCGATCGCTATCGTGATTTCGACAGACGGACGGACGGACATGGCTAGTTCGACTCAGAATGTCGAGACGATCAAGAATATATATACTTTATAGGGTCCTATATCAATATTTCGAGATGTTATAAACGGAATGACTACATTAGTATACCCCCATCCTATGGTGGTGGGTATGTCAATAAGAGCATGTTAAGTTCGGCCGGGCCAAATCTTACATACACTCCACCAGTTCTTTGCGTGGTATCTCTTTTTAGGCAAACAAAGAAGAATGCATATTAGTCCGATTGGGATCATAATTGAATTGAATGTTGAAGACCATAGTATGAGTCATTGTGTAATATTTTAGTCAGGGGCTCAAGAAACATATGTACCGATTAAATTAAAACCATATTTAGCACAGATGATGAAAGGGAGAGGAAAATATTCCATGCAAAATTTTAGCCAAATCGGATAAGAATTGCGCCCTCTAAAGGCTCAAGAAGTCAAGATCGGTTTATATGGCAGCTGTATCAAAACATGGACCGATATGGTCAATTTACAATCCCAACCTACGCTTAGAGGAACTATTTGTGCAAAATTTAAAGCGCCTAGCTTTTCTTCTTCGAAAGTTAGCGAAGGCACACAGACGGTTGGACAGACGGACGAACAAGTCTAGATCGATTTAAAGTGTCATGGAGACTAAGAATATATATATTTTATGGGGCCTTAGACAGAATTACGAAATTAGTATACCCCCATCTTATGGTGGGGGCATACTAATATTTCGTCCTTCAACTATTCCTTCAACCGCCCACCATGCAGTGCTATAACATAATCTAATCGTTAACATCGTCATCATTATTATTATCAACATCAACATTACCATTGAAATGTATCATAATTTACCCATAGATGACAGTGTAGCTAAAGATCTCGTTTATTTTTTATCCTCAGTAAAGAAGATTGCTAATTTATTTTCTGACAGTTCCTACTCAACACTTGAGCCCAGGCATAAGGCGTAATAAAGACCCGATTTAAAAAGACATCAATCTGAACCCCTTTTCGGTTTTTTTTTTCGATGATGGTTATGCCTTACCATCATCCAAAGTGATAAAGTAACAGCCGCATCATGCGGCACACTCAAACTTCAGACATTTCATCAACATCATTCTTATCCTGCTCGCTCGTCAGCAACACAATCGGCAGTGCGTCAGTGCCAGTTTTTGGGCACTCAGTCCTTTGCCATGAATATGAAGAAAACTGATTTTTTCCTGGGCTGTTGGGCAATCTTATTGTTGGGCGGTTATGTGACAATGGTTATGAAGAAGAAAAAGAAATGTAAAATATGGAGGGCCAAGTTTCCTTTTACCCAAAAAAAAAAAAAAACCGGATCCTTGGGAAAAGATCAAAAGCAATAAAACAATGAGCACACGCGTTACACAGGGAACAACGACGTTCATTTAATCGTTGAACGTTGGTCCACAACTTTGGCTATGGCAGCAGGCATCGTTACATGCACATCATCATCATAAACTGCATCACTCTCAGCCTAGTGTGACCAAGCCAAAGCACTTGCAGCGCCCCGGAAGTCTCAGTACATTAGGTCGCTGTTTCCTCTTCTGGCCTAGAAAGTGTTTGTGTGTGTGTGTGTGTGTTTGAGGGAAAGGGGATGCATTCATTCAGTCCATTTTATTGGCATAAATCACAGATATGTGTTAATTTAAATCCTCTGCTGGTGGCAGACAGGCCGCACAGTCTGTTTTGCGGATTTGGCTATAACACGCTTGATAGCGCTCAAAAAGCTATGGTGGCTGATGGGGTGATGGTGAGCTAAGGACTCAATCAATTTTCTACATAACTTGAACATGAGCAATAAAAATTTTGTTAATGTTGGTGTTTGGTAGGGGGATTTCTTTCGCTAAACTCGTTGTTCGCAAACGAGGAAGGTTATAAAAAAAGAACAAGTAAAAGGGTGCTAAGTTCGGCCGTTCTGAATCTTATATACCCTCTACCATGGATAGTACTTTTCAAGTTCTTTGAATTAATTTTTCAAATATATATGAGCTATATGAAGTTATTGACCGATATGGACCGTACTTATCATGCCGTACAAGTCATAGAAAAATATCACCTCGAAAATTTCAGGCAAATTGAATAATAATTGCGCCCTCAAGAGGCTCAGAAAGACATATAGGACTATGAGCTCATTTCCTTTGCCATTGCCCGGCTTTCGCGTCTAACAGATACCGGCACTTAGGTGGATATAAAACAAGTAAAAGGGGTATATATGTAAACCACCTTCCATCAAAATCCAGTGAAAATTCCATACCTTATGTCCCATAGCAGTTATAACGCAATATGTTCCGATTTGGATCAAATACTAATAAGTACAAGTCATTGTTCCATTGTACAATGTATAACAAAATATTGGTCTTTTTAGTAGTTATATCTAAAAATAAACCGATCTGAACTATATACGACACGGATGTCGAAAAGCATAACATAAGTCAGTGTGTCAAATTTCAGTGCAATCGGATTAAAAATGCGCCTTTTATGCACCAAGACTTCAAATCGAGAGATCGGTCTATATGGCAGCTATATGCAAATCTTGATCGATGTAGACCAAATTGCAGAAATATGTGGAGGGGCTTAACTTAACTCTTTGTTCCAAATTTCGGCAACATCGGATAATAAATGCGCTTTTAATGGCCCCAAAACCTAAAACCGAGAGATCGGTCTATATGGCAGCTATATTCAAATCTGGACCGATCTAAGCCAAATTGATGGAGAATGTTGAAGGGCCTAACACAACTCATTGCCCCAAATTTCCGCAAAATCGGATAATAAATGTGGCTTTTATGGGCCTAAGACCCTAAATCGGAGGATCGGTCTAATGGCAGCTATATCTAAATCTGAACCGATCTGAGCCATATTATCGGAGGATATCGAAGGGCGTAGACAACGCACTGCCCTAAATTTCAGCAAAATTGGATAATAAATGTAGCTTTTAATGGCCTATCACCCTAAATCCGATCGGTCTATATGGCAGCTATATCCAAATCTATACCGATCTGGGCCAAATTGACGAAGGACGTTGAAGGGTCTAACACAACTCACTGTCCCAAATTTCAGCAAGATCGGATAATAAGAGTGGCTTTAATGGCCTTAGACCCTAAATTGGAGGTAAATAGGAGGATCGGTCTATATGGCAGCTATATCCAAATCTGAACCGATGTGAGCCATATTAAGGGAAGCTGTCGAAGGGCCAAAGAAAACTCACTGTTCCAAGTTTCAGTAAAATCGGGTAATGAATGTGGCTTTTATGGGCCTAAGACCCTAAATTGAAGGATCGGTCTATTTGGCAGCTATATCTAAATCTGGACCGATCTTGGAAACCCACCACCATAAAATCTGCTGAAAATTTATACAAAATTAATGTTGCATAATTTTTTTCTACATAACAAACTTCTGACAAACCAGCAAGTATTAAAGCTTCTAAGAACCGATTTGCACCGTACTTAGCATGGTCGTTGAAAATAAAAACAGAACACTATATTCAAAATTTCAGCCAAATCGGACAAAAATTGCGGCTTCCAGGGGCTAAAAAAGTCAAACCGGGAGATCGGTTTATATGGGAGCTATATTTAAATCGGAACCGATATGGCCCATTTGTAATCCCCAACGATCTACATTAATATTAAGTAGCTGTGCAAAATTTCAAGCGGCTAGCTCTACGTGTTCGACCGCTATAGTGATTTCTACAGACTGGATTGTGAGGATCCAGAATATATATTGTACTAGCTGACCTGGGCCCACTCCGCTGCGACTTCTTTTACTTCATATGGAACAAAAGTTTCCTTGGAATATTTATTTTCGAAGATCTGTTAGTGAAATACCATGCTAACTTGACTAAGAGTTTAACAATATAAGTGCCTTTATCTGAATCCCATATGATCTTTATTGGTCTACGAATTTAAATTTGGATGTAAGGTGTACTCCATTCTTAAAATATTTCATTTTAGCCCGATATTCTTAGATTTCTGATTTAGTGGTGTTTTTGGGGGAGAGGTGGTCCCCCAGGTACTTCGCCCTAAAAAAATATCAGCATCGTGCTCTACTCTCAAATACCTTTCATTTGAGTTTATTCGATATGACTTTTTAAAGATGTGGAAATCCAAATTTGTTGTCCTAACGTAAGAAAATCTTACAAGGTTATATTTGATATTTCAATAGGTATCCAAATTAAAGTCTGACTAAATTTCGAGATAAGTTCAACATATAAAAAGTACTACGTATACTAGGTGATGTAGGGTATTAAATAGTCAGCTCCACCCGACTTTTGCCTTTCCGTTCTGGTTTTCCTATTTATTTCATACCAAACAAACCTAGCTTAAGAACGACAAACTTTCTTCTTGATCCTTAGAGCACGTGAACAAAGTACTCGTACATATCAACAGAACAAAACACATCACCATACCCAGAGACGTTATGTATGTCCAGTCAATAACTTTCCTTTTTATACCATTTCCAAACCACCCTCGTTTGTGTTTTACAAAGTTTTTAACATCTTCATCCACACAACAATTTTTGGCACAGCAACCATAAACCCAAATCAACAGCAAAATGCTGGAACCAACAAAAAAATCATCAAACTTTTCAAACCCTTCTCTTTAGTTACTCGGCTCTCACAAAGCAAATACAACAAACAAGCACAAAATTCATAAGCACACGTGCCACACCGAATGTTGTAATTTTTTGTGCTTGTTTTTGAACACAAAACGAATTCATAAAAGAAGCCAAGCATAGCCGAATTGCAGCAGAAGTCCCCCGACGACAATAGATGAGGGAAACTTACACATGTAAACGTTTCATTAGAGCAACAATAATTACAGCGCAACAGCAAGCAATTGGGGAGAGGGTGGGAGAATATCATGCAGCGAGACCCTGAGAGAAGTAAAAAGAGAGTGGGAGAACTTGAGCAAGAGGATTTTTAACACTTGAAAAGTGAGTGTGGGTGATCACAGAAACAGGTTCAGACTGAGCAGCAACAGCTATGGGCAGCAAATGAGCAACAACCTTTGGTTGCCTAGGAGAGGCAAACAAAAATGATGATGCTTTCATTATAAGAGAAGAGATTAAAACAATTCAGTACGAAAGTAATTTGATGAAACAGTTGTTAGGTAACAATAGGAGGGGGTGGGGGGGTGGGGGTTTGGTCGTGACTGTGATTGTAAAACAAGATATACAGGGTAAAAGTAATATATGGGTAAAATTATACTTTAAAGAATATGTAGCTGTCCCTATGGTTCTAAAGGGTGATTTTTTTAGCTATTATATTTTTGGCAACACTGGTTTAAACAGCTCACGCACGATTCGAGTTTCATTTCACTGGCAAACATCTCCAGTTTGATCTATAATTTAACTATGAATCGTCTTACAAACGAACAACGCTTGCAAATTAGGGGATTTTATTATTAAAATGCGTGCTCTGTTAAGAAAGTTCATGGCGCTCTAATTTTTTTCCTCTTCTTTGGCTCAATGGGTACGCAATTGAGCAGAAAATTGCTGATTTTGGAGTGAAGATCTGCCAGGAGCATTGCAAGAGCTACCAATGCATTCAGAAAAAGTCACAGTTTGGTGCATCACTGGACCGTACTTCTACAAAGATAATGCGAATCGTTATGTAACTGTGAATGGTGAACTCTACCGTGAGATGATATCCAATTTTTTTTTTTTGCCCAAAACACACAATAAATTGAAAACATATACATTTCAACTATCCGTTAAGTCTTTGAAGGCCAACTTTGACAGCATTTAAGATTTATTCTGAACAACAAGAAAAGATAGAACAATAAGACAACTATTTAAACTTAAAAAAAGTTCGGCCAGGCCGAATGTTGGTAAACCACCACCAGTTGTTGGAAGTCATAACAATCAACTTCATGAAAAATTTCAAATTTGGCTCAAGAAGTCAAGATCCAAGATCGGTATATATAGCAGCTATATCAGGCTATGGACCGATTTAAACAATAGTTGTTGCAAAATTTCAGCCAAATGGGATGAAAATAGCGCCCTCTAGTGGCTCAAGAAGTCATGACCCAAGATCGGTTTATACGGCAGCTGTATCAAAACATGGACGATTTGGCAAATTTACAATCCCTACCGACCTACAATAATAAGAAGTATTCGTGTAAAAATTTCCAGCGTCTAGCTTTACTTCTTCGAAAGTTAGCGTGCCTACGACAGACGGACGGACATTGCTAGATCGAATTAAAATGTCATGAAGATCAAGAATATATATATATACTTTATGGGGCCTTTAAGACATATTTTGAGGTGTTACAAACGGAATGACGAAATAAGTATATCCCCCATCCTATGGTGGAGAGTATAAAAAGGTTCAATTCGATATTTCAATAGGTATGCAAAATTAAAGTGTGACGTGATTTCGACATAGGTTCCAGACTCGGTGGTGCTGGGTGTTATATAGTCGGCTCCACCCGACTTTTGCTTTTCCTTATTGGTTAAAAACTGTAACGTGATTTCCACAGCAGGTGGTTAGATCGTCTTAGACTTTTATGTGGGTCATGCTATATATATGCTTTATAGGGTTAAAAATGATTATTGCGATGTGTTGCAAACGGAATGACAAAATGAATATGCCCCCTTTCTTCGGTGGTACTTATGTAATTGAATTATAAGATATTGTTTAAATCTTATTATAATGTAAATGGTGTTGTTCGAAAATAACACCTTCTTCTACTAACAAGATTTTGCAATCCCACCCTTCCAACACTCTGCTATTTATTGTCGCACCACTGTGAATTTCCCATTCATTGTGGTTTTAAGTCCTTACACCTCAAACACAATGCCTATAACAATGAACAATCGAACAGGCACCAAACTGCTGAAATTGAAAACGAAATGGTCCAATTAGGCCACAAATTAATGAATACAAATCAAAATCAATAGGATTTGAAATCAAATTGGAAAACAGCCAAATGGCAAATTTCTTAGAACAATGGCTGTAAATTTCAAATTAAAAAGAAACCAAATGGCCATTAAAACCCTGGGCCAGAACGAGATTTGAAACACAATATAAATGCTAAATGCCTTGGCCATATAAAACTAAAATTTATAAATTGAATGAAATACCTTATCTAGGGTGAAGGTGGCAAAACAAAAAATCATATAAGCTTTAGAAAAAAACCAAGCCAATGCAGAAATACAGGAGATAATATTGCAACAGACTAAATGCATGTCTCCCTAACTTTGTGTCTTTGAAAATGAAATCACTTCTTAAGTGACACAAAGCTAATGGAACAGGTAGTAAATGAAAGAAAATGAAAATCTCAACACTTTGGCATCTAGTAATCTTACAGAGACTTTTTGTAAGATGTATCTTGTAGTGTGTATATGTGTGAGACAATTGTCTGGCCTTGGTCATGATCATTGTCTGGCTTAGGTAATCTGATTCGCGCATATGGACACCCATCCGCGTTGCCGTGTGAATATACATACGTTGCATATTCACACAGGTGAGCAACCCAACAGCATTAGAACATGCTGGCTAGGCTTAAGCTAGCTTAGAAATATTTTGTTTAAATAAAATTCAATTTAAGAACAACAGCCAATTGAAGTGGTCCGACATAATTGAAAAGTATCCTGTTCCAACCGATAGCGATAGTGCTAGAAGATTTATTGCTTTTTGCAATTATTATCGAAGGTTTGTCAGAAATTTTTCATTCTATTCTCGGCATATAACTCGACTTTGCAAGAAAAATGTAAAATTTGAATGGACATTACAATGCAATGAGGCATTCGAGTACCTCAAGAAACAATTGTTGAAACCTACACTTCTGCAGTACCCGAATTTTGAAAAGCAATTTTGTATTACAACGGATGCAAGCAAATATGCATGTGGAGCTGTGCTCAGCCAAGAGTATAATGGAAAAGAGCTTCCTGTTGCATTTGCATCCAAAACGTTTACAAACGGCGAAAGTAATAAATCAACAACCGAACAAGAGTTAATTGCAATTCATTGGGCAATACAATATTTCCGGCCGTACATTTACGGAACACATTTTTTAGTGAAAACGGATCACAAGCCCTTATCATATTTATTTTCGCTCAAAAATCCAAGTTCCAAGTTGACGAGAATAAGATTGGATTTGGAGGAATATGATTTTACCGTGGAATTTCTCAAGGGAAAACAAAATGTTGTAGCGGATGCTCTTTCCCGCATCACTCTTAATGAGCTAAAAGAGCAATATGAACAGACAGTTGGAGTATATAAAGTCGTGACAAGATCTGAAACTCGTCGAAATAGTCCAAACCACGTTTATGACGATACTCGTGGAAATATTTCAATCGAAGAGCCCAACGTTTATGACGTCATTAATTTTAATGATGTTAAAAATTCGTAAAATTAAAGTTATCTTTAAACCAGTGTTGCTTAAAACATGGCAAAGTGATTTTAAAACGAATTCATGTTGTGGATTTGTGTGCTAATGGAAATTTTGATTTAGATCAATTTTTCCACAGGCTTAATAGAGAAGCTGGCTCACTGAAAATATCCCAACTTCAGATGGCACCAAGCGAACAAATATTTAAATTTGTTCCACTTGATTTATTCAAGAAAACGGGCAAGAAGATATTAAATAGGGTAAAAGTAGCGCTACTACCTATGGTGACCATTATAAACGGAAATAATGAGAAAGAAAAAAAGACTATTTTGACAAGATACCATGATGATGCCGCTGAAGGAGGTCATGCTGGTATTACACGTACTTACGGGAAGATTAAAAGACACTATAATTGGAAAGGTATGGTTCGGGATATTACCAGATATGTTAAGGCATGCAAGAAATGTCAACTCTCAAAGGTAACCCGACATACCAAAACTCCGATGACATTGACACATACGCCAGCACAGCCCTTTGATATTGTGTTGATTGACACCATTGGACCCTTCCCGAAATCCGAAACAGGCAATGAGTATGCAGTAACACTTATTTGTGATTTCACAAAATACTTAGTTGCTTTGCCAATACCGGACAAAAATTCCAAAACAGTAGCTAAAGCAATCTTTGAGTCTCATATATTGACTTATGGGCCTATGAGAACTATAGTTACTGACATGGGTACTGAATATAAAAACAGTTTGATTGAACACTTGTGCAAATATTTGAAAGTGAAAAACATTACTTCCACAGCCTACCATCATCAAACTCTTGGGACAGTAGAGAGGAACCATCGGACTTTCAACGAATATGTAAGGTCTTACATATCCATTGACAAGGACGATTGGGATGTGTGGTTAAGGTACTTCACGTATTGTTACAATACGACACCTTCAGTTTCTCACGGATATTGCCCCTATGAACTGTTATTCGGCAGGGTTCCGAACATGTTTCAGGTATTTAATCAAATTAAGGATATTCAACCATTGTATAATCCTGAGGATTACTCCAAGGAAGTAAGATACAGGATGGAAATGGCGTATAAAAGGGCAAGGCAATTGCTAGAAACGGCAAAAATAGAGCGTAAAGAAAGGCATGATAAAGGAAAAATCGAACCAATTTTCAATATAGGTGATACTGTGCTTCTTCGTAATGAAACTGGTCACAAATTAGATAGTAAATATTTAGGCCCTTATAACATAATTGACGTGATGAAAAATGGTAATTACGTTATAAAGGGCAAAAAGACTATTACTGTTCATAGCGATAGATTAAAAATATTTAGAAAATAGATTAGAGACAGGCCTGTTCACCAATTTATTTTCATAGTTTTTTTTGGTATTTCTTTTTAAATATATTCAAATTCGTGTACCTTAATTAAGTTAATTTTAGCATTTATTACTATTTTTTTTTTGTAATTTTGTTAAATGTATATCCTGTCACTTTGAGAAAATTAATCTAACTAACACATAACATTTAATTAAATTGTAGAATTAATAATTAATGTTTTTTTAAATTATTTTTTTTTTATTCATAAATTTTGTTATAAATTTTAATAAATAATATAAAATAAAAAAAAACTTTTGTCATATACTTTTTTTTAAATATAAATGAATAATAAGGAATCTTACTAATTTTAAAATCCAATAATGTTTGTTTATATAAAAATCAAATTAATTTTATAACATAATTTTAAATATTTTCCTCTCCTTTTGTAGTAATAAATAAATATTAAGCCATTTTGTAATTCATACAAAACAAAAATTATTTAACTTTAAGATTTTATTAAAAACGTTTATATTTTCCATAAGAAATAATTATCTATTAAGTAATTTTGTACATATTAAAAAATGATTAGCAAGTAATCATTTTTTTGTGAAAAGGGAGATGTAGTGTGTATATGTGTGAGACAATTGTCTGGCCTTGGTCATGATCATTGTCTGGCTTAGGTAATCTGATTCGCGCATATGGACACCCATCCGCGTTGCCGTGTGAATATACAGGGTGGCTGATGAATATTGCTACAATGATGAATATTGCTACATTTTTTTTTCGGTGTATGGAATACATTTTTCTTTTATTCATGTTAAATTAAATTATTAAATTAATTATTAAATTATTATTAATTAAATTAATTAATTAATTAATTAAATTAATTATTAAATTATTATTATTAAATAGAAAAAAAGTTATTACATTTTTTTTTGGTAGCGGCTTTCATCAGCCACCCTGTACATACGTTGCATATTCACACAGGTGAGCAACCCAACAGCATTAGAACATGCTGGCTAGGCTTAAGCTAGCTTAGAAATATTTTGTTTAAATAAAATTCAATTTAAGAACAACAGCCAATTGAAGTGGTCCTCAATTCTTTCACAATCTATCGGGCACAGCTTGCAATTAATTGGCGGTACATCATCAAGGCCTGGCGATTTAAATGAGTCGAAACTTTTTATCGCCCAAAGGACATTCGGCTCAGACATAATTTCTCCAACAACTTCCGACGAATACATATCAGTGATAGCCTCTTCGGGCGCCACGTTGTCCGTTGGAGAGTTTTCCGGAAACTGTGTATCAACGAGTAGTTTTGTGACATTGTCCATAGTTTCTCTGAATTCTGAATGTATTCTGCCGTAATAAGTTTTCCTTAGGCTAGAGGCCACAGATGTACGCTCCACATAGCTTTTTACGTACACCCTTGTATTTTCTTAGCTCAGCCTTATAGATATCTCAGTTGTGTAGTATCCTTGTGGCTATCGCAATGTTACCTCATTAACGCCAGGTAACGCCGTAGCGCAGAGGTTAGCATATCCGCCTATGACGCTGAACGCCTGGGTTCGAATCCTGGCGAGACCATCAGAAAAAATTTTCAGCAGTGGTTTTCCCCTCCTAATGCTGGCAACATTTGTGAGGTACTATGCCATGTTAAACTTCTCTCCAAAGAGGTGTCGCACTGCGGCACGCCGTTCGGACTCGGCTGTAAAAAGGAGGCCCCTTATCTTTGAGCTTAAACTTGAATCGGACAGCACTCATTGATATGTGAGATGTTTACCCTTGTTCCTTAGTGGAATGTTCATGGGCAAAATTTGCATTTTCTTTTTACCTCATTAACGCCTGACTATGGATTCACGATTTTGATGAAATTTCATATATTCAATATTTAGACTATGAATATTGACGTAGTCATGTTTATACACTCCATCATAGGATGGGAGTATACTAATTTCGTTATTCCGTTTGTAACACATCGAAATATTGATCTGAGACCCAACAAAGTACATATGTTCTTGATCGTTTTGACAATCTTAGTCGATTTAACCTTGTCCGTCCGTCCATCTGTCTGTCCTTCTGTGGAAAACTGGCTCACTTTCGAAGGAGTATTGCTGATATAGTTCCCATATAAATCTCAGATCTTGACTTCTTGAGCCGCTAAAGGGCGCAATTATTATCCGTTTTGTCCGAAATTTTTCATTTAGTGTTTTGGTTTGACCACCAACAGCTATGCAAATATGGCTCAAATCGGTTCATAACCTGATATAGCTCCTAAATAAACCGATCTCGCAACCTGCCAAATTTTTCGTGAAGTGGTTTGTCCTAACTACTAACAAGTGCGCAAAATATGATTCAAATCGGTACACAACCTGATATAGCTCCTATATAATTCGATCTCGGATCTTCACTTCGTGAGCTTTAGAGGGCGCAATTATTACAAAATTAAGCTGAAATTTTGCAAAATATGTTTTGGTTGTATCATAAACAATGGTGACAAATATGGCCCAAATCAGTTCACAACCTCATATAGCTCCAATATAAACCGATCTCCCGAATATACTCCTTGAACCACTAGAGGGAGCCATTCTTATTAGATTTGGTTGAAATTTTTCACAACGACTTCTTGTATGACCATTAAATATAGTTTGAACAGTGGAGGGTATATAAGATTCGGTCACCATGGATCGCATTTGTCGAGTTCTATGCGCAGTATCTCTTTTTAAGCAAACAAAGAATATTGAATAACAACTGTTATGCTATTAGAGCTATATCAAGTTATAGTTCGATTCGGACCATAAATGAATGCTGAACATTGTAGAAGTCATTGTGTAATATTTCAGTTCATTTGGATAAGAATTGCGCCTTGTAGGGGCTCAAGCAGCAAAATCGGGAGATAGGTTTATAAAAGAGCTGTATCAAGCTATTGATCGATTCAGACCATATTAGACATGTATGTTGAAGGTCATGAGAGAAGCCGTTGTTTCAGCCAAATCGGATGAGAATTGCGTCTTCTAGAGGCTCAAGAAGTCAAGATCCCAGATCGGTTTATATGGCAGCTATATCACATTCTATACCGATTTACGTCATATGTAGCACAGTAGTGGAAGTCATAACAGAACTCCTCATGCAAAATTTCAGCCAAATCGGATGAGAATTGCGCCCTCTAAAGGCTCAAGAAGTCAAGACGCTTAATATGGCAGATATAAAACATTAACTGATTTGGCCCATTTACAATCTCAACGGACCAACACTAATAAGAAATATTTGTACAATATTTCAAGCGGCTAGCTTTAGTCCTTCGAAAGTTAGCGTGCTTTCGACAGACAGACGGACGGACAGACATGGCTAGATCGATTTAAAATGACATGACGAACAAGAATTTACATACTTTATGGGTCTCAGACTCATATTTCGAGATGTTACAAACAGAATGACGAAATTAGTATACCCCCATCCTTTGGTGGAGTTTATAAAAGCAAATAAAAAGGCGTTGAATGCGGCCGAGCCGAACTTTGGGTACCCACCACCTCGGGTATATAAAAAACCACCTTTGGTCAAAATCCGTTGGAAAATGCCCCAATAGCAGCTTTATTGAAATATGGTCCGACTTGGATAAAATTCGACATGGCTATTGAGTGGTCTAATAAATACAAGTCATTGTTTAATTTTTAGAACAAAATATTGGTCTTTGTGGCAGCCATATCCAAATATAGACCAATCAGAACTATATACGACACGGATGTCGAAAAGCCTAACATAAGTCACTGTGTCAAATTTGAGCGAAATCGGATTATAAATATGCCTTTTATGGGGCCAAGACATTTAATCGATAGATCGGTCTATATGGCAGCTATAGCCAAATCTGAACAGATCTGGGCCAAATTGCAGAAAGATGTCGAATAGCCTAACACAACTCATTGTCCCAAATTTTGGCGCAATTTTAAAATAAATGCGCCTTTTATGGGTCCAAAACCTTAAATCGAGAGATCGGTCTATATGCCAGCTATATTTAAATCTGGACCGACCTGAGCCAAATTGAAGAAAAATGTCGGGTGCCCTAACACAACTCACTGTCCCAAATTTCAGCAATATCGGATAATAAATGTGGCTTTTATGGGCTTAAGACTCTAAATCGGCGAATCGGTCTATATGGGGGCTATTACGATATGGTCCGATATAACCCATCTTCGAACTTAACGTGATTATGGACCAAAAAAGAATCTGTGCTAGGTTTCATTTCAATATGTCTATTTTTAAAGACTGTAGCGCGATTTTAATAGACAGATGGACGGACAAGGCTAGATGGTCTTAGATTTTTACGCTGATCAAGAATATATATACTTAATACGATCGGAAACGGATATTCGATGTGTTGCAAATGAGTTTATCCCCATCATTCCGTGGTGGGTATAACAACTAACAGCGTGCCAAGTTCGACCGGGCCAAATCTTGGGAAGCCACCACCATGGATTCTGCTTAAATTGTATACAAAATAAATTTAGTTGAAGGACAATTTTATTTTATATACCAAACTTCTGACAAACCAGCAAATATTTAAGCTTCCTGGAACCGAACAAGGAGCTATATCAGGTTATAGACAGATTTGGACCCTATTTGGAACAAAATTTGCGGTTTGTAAGTACTCAAAAAGGGGGATCGGTTTATATGGAAGCTATATATCAGGTTATAAACCGATTTGCAACGTATTTGACGCAGTTGTTGAAAGTCATAACGGAACTAGAGATGCAAAATGTCAGCAAAATCAGACAAAAATTGCAGTCTGTAAGGACCAAAGGAGTCACATCGGGAGATAAGTTTATATGGGAGCTATATAGACTGATTTGAGTCGTACTTAGCATGGATATTGGAATATAATACACGTCTTTGTTTAAAATTGTTTCCATTTCGGGTGAAAATAAAGGCTTCCAGGGTCTCAAGAAGTCAAATCGGGGGATCGGTTAATATGGGGGTTATATCCAAATCTGAACCCATTTGCAATCCCCAACGACCTACACCAATAAAAAGTATCTATGAAAAATTTCAAGTTGTTAGCGATCGACAGCTATAGTGATTTCAACCGACGAACGGATGAACGGACGGATATGGGTAGATAGACTCGGACGACAATCTGAGAGTAGATTCAGAATATATATACTTTATGGGATCGCAGATCAATATTTCGAGGTGTTACAAACGGAGTGGTGTTAGGTAAAAAAATTTTTGCAAATTAAAAAAAAAAACAAGTGTATACAACAACAAGTAAAAAGGTGTTAAGTTCGGCCGGGCCGAACTTTGGATACCCACCACCTCGGGTATATATGTAAACCACTTTTCATTCCGAATCTCGACCGATCTGGACCAAATTTACGAAGGAAGTCGAAGGGCTTGACACAACTCACAGTCCCAAATTTCATCAAAATCGGATACTAAATGTGGCACTTTTGGGCCTAAGACCCTAAATCGGAGGATCGGTCTATGTGGCAGCTATATCCAAATCTTGACCGATCTGAGCCAAATTGGCGAAGGATGTCGAAGGGTCTAACACATCTCACTGTCCCAAATTTCAGCAAAATCGGATGATAAATGTGGCTTTTATGGGCCTAAGACCCTAAATCGGAGGGTCGGTCTATATGGCAGCTATATCCAAATCTGTGCCGATCTGAGCCAAATTAACGAAGAATGTCGAAGGGCCTAACACAACTCACTGTCCCAAATTCTAGCGAAATCGGATAATAAATGTGGCTTTTATGGACCTAAGACCCTAAATCGGCGGATCGGTCTATATGTCCGATTTAGCCCATGTTCGAACTTAACCTGCTTATGGACAAACAAAGAATCTGTGCAAAGTTTCAGCTCAATATCTCTATTTTTGAAGACTGTAGCGTGATTTCAACAGACAGACGGACAGACGGACGGACAGATGTCTAGATCGTCTTTGATTTCTACGCTGATCAAGAATATATATACTTTATAAGGTCGGAAATGGATATTTCGATGTGTTGCAAACGGAATGACAAAATGAATATACCCCCATCCTTCGGTGGTGGGTATAAAAAAATTTTGTACCCATTACCATTGGATGAGGGTATACTAATCTATTCATTCCATTTATAACACCTCGAAAAATTCGTCTAAGACCCCATAAAGTACACATATTCTTGATCGACGTTCTGAGTCGATCTAGCCATGTCCGTCCGTCCGTCTGTCGAAATCATGATAGCGTTTGAAAGCGTAAATCCAGCCACTTGAAATGACGGTTCAAATAGGTCTATCGTCATTAATGGGTTAAAAAAGTTTTTCTGGAATCTTTCCCTAGATCAACCAGTTCTAGGATATACCATGGCGGTCGCTGTTTGGCTCTAGGACCCCTGTGCCGTTGGTCTAGATGGAATATCCTTCTTCTTGACTAAGTCAAGTGCTGCTTCCCGCTAGATCTCAAAAATATTTTATTTTGGGCCAAACGTATGTAAATTGGATGTTGGTGCCCGAAAGCAATTAGTTTGTATTGGCCCGATACCAGTCTGCCTGGACCTCGGCAATCCCGCAAATATATCGGAGTATGCAGATTATAGGCCATTGACTATTCTACTCCAATTGTTACCAGGTATGCAGCCCTGTTCTTTGTACTTTGGCGACACTTACCATCACTAAGCTGTCCTTAGCAACATTATCTTGGGTTCTTGTACTCATATTACTGTATTTCGCCCAGTTCTTTTGGGGATGCGATTTTCTTTAAGTTACCGCAGCATTTTGGCTGACTGCTGTGCCATTTCCGAATAAAGACATGAGCATTTTGGGGTAGCCCGTGCAGTGAATTTCCGAGCCCAGTAAAGGGAGCTTCTTTTCGTATCGGCCTCTTCGCACCAAGCCTCTCATTAAATCTGAGTGCGATGAGCCTTTTTATACCCACCACCATAGGATGGTGGGCATACTAATCTAGTCATTCCGTTTGTAACACCTCGAAATATTGATCTGCGATCCGTTCGTCTATAGAATTCAATGTCGAACGTGTAAAGTAAACCGCTTGAAATTTTGTACAGATACTTCTTATTATGTTGGTCGTAGGGGATTGTAAATGGGTCATATCGAGTTAGATTTGGATATAGCTTCCATCATAAACATAGATTGGGAGTGGGCTAAGCATCCCCAGAAGAGCTTTAGCCCCACCCCCCAGAGTTTTTAAAATTTTATAGTTTTGCTATTCAAAACCGGCTCCCCATTAGCCTTCTACGATTTTCAAAAGTATCAACTTTTGCCCGGGTTGGCAGGAATTGTCTACGAAGGGTAAAATTAGGCTGAACTAAGTTCATTTTGTGTACAGATTTGTAGCAGAATCCATGGTGGTGGGTTCCTAATATTCGGCCCGGCAGAACTTTGCACTTGTTATATTGGTTATATTGCTCTTACTTGTTATAATTGGAATGTATTATTTTCGTTTGATTTTATTTTGTCACAGAGTTGGGTTAGGTTGGGTTGAAAAGGAGGAGCAGATAATAATCCACCCCATGCTACTATGGATATACACCTAAGCCAGTAAACGGATAGTTGTGCGCTCTTAAAACTGCTTTAAAATTGCGGCTTCCAGGAGCTCAAAAAGTCAAATCTGGAGATCGGATTATATGGGAGCTATATCTAAATCTGAACTGATATGGCCCATTTGCTATCCCCAACGATCTATTGGGTTGCCCAAAAAGTAATTGCGGATTTTTTAAAAGAAAGTAAATGCATCTTTAATAAAACTTAGAATGAACTTTAATCAAATATACTTTTTTTAAACTTTTTTTCTAAAGCAAGCTAAAAGTTACAGCTGATTACTGACAGAAGAAAGAATGCAATTACAGAGTCACAAGCTGTGAAAAAATTTGTCAACGCCGACTATATGAAATATCCGCAATAACTTTTTGGGCAATCCAATATATCGATATTAAGTATCTGTGCAAAATTTCAGGCGGCTAGCTTAATGCATTCGACCTCTTTCGTGATTTCGATTCAGAACGACTAGACGATCAAGAATATATATACTTTATGGGGTCTAAGACGAATATTTCGAGGTGTTATAAACGGAATGACTAGTTAAGTAAACCCATATGCTATGGTGGTGGGTATAAAATGTAACTTCGAAAAAGAACATCTTAAGTTGGGAATTCCGTGCAACTTACAAAATCCTTAATTGTTTTCCATACCACTTCCCCAAGTAGGTGCATGTCTGGTATCGTGTCCCCGGTGTCAGTTAGCCGCGAAAGCCGGGCATAGAAAATGCTCCAACATCTCATCATCTTCCCCACATCTTGTCACAGAGTTACTTTGGAATTTAATTTTTACAATAAATGTTATACTCTCAACAATTTTAAATAAAAGAAAAGATTACCTTGTCGTCAAAAACATTTCACTGCCTTCCCTTCATTTCGTCTTGGAAGACAATTCCCCTACATATTAAAACTTTTGATGACAACTTTCATTTATTTGCCACTACTGCAAATAAAGACAAGTTGTCTCCTCTTCTCGTTTAGATTCCTGTCAAACATTGTCCTCCTCCCTTCAATTAGGGAGAATTTCCAATTATTTCTCCCCTCTCTAATATTTTTGGGGGTGTGGGAAAACGACATTTAACGATTTCTTCACCAAGGAGTGGTGGAAATTTGATAATTCAATGTAAACAAAGACCAAAAAGCAAACCAATTACATTAACGTGGTAATGAGGTTCTAATACAAATCTTGTCATCTTTTGTGGCGAGCTAATTTTTGTAAGTGAAAGTGAAAAAAAGTCTCAAGAAAAATTCAATTAGTTTTTGTCTTTGATGGCAAAGAATTTAAGCTCATTTTTTAATTTTCTTCTTTTGAAGAAGACAACACACAGGCTAGGCCGTGGGAGAAAATTTAATACAAAGATGGCAACTGTATTAAAGCAAAACAAGTAAAAACGTGTTGAGTTCGGACGTGCCGAACTTTAAATACACACCACCATGGATAAATTAATCAACCTCTCTTATAATAACCCCACTACCATATCCATGGTATTTTTATACCAACCACCATAGGATGGGCCATTCTGTTTGTAACACCTCGAAATATTAGCCTAAGACCCCATAATAACCATATAAACCGATCTCCCGATTTGACTTCTTGAGCCCTGGAAGCCACAAGTTTTGTCCGATTTGGCTGAAATTTAGCACATAAAGTTCTGCTATGACTGTGCCAAATACGGTCCAAAAAATCATAAAATTATGCCCTTCAACTAAACTTGTTTTGTATAAAATTTTAGCAGGATTCATGGTAGTGGGTTCCCAAGATTCGGCCCGGCCTAATTTAGAACGCTTTTACTTGTTATGGGATTAGGACCCTAAATTGAAGGATTGGTCTATGTGGCAGCTAAATCTAAGTACAGTCTGATCTGGACCATATGCCGGTCTTATGGCGGCAGGCTTAATACAAGTCATTCAGACCCTTAACCGCCAGATCGGTCTATATGACAGCTAGATCTAAATATAGTCCGATCTGAACCATATTTGAGTTATAGGGAGGCTAAAAACAACTAAAGTGGCCTTGGTGTCGCAAGTCATGCTTTGTATATATTAGCTAGTAAGGAAAGGCAAAAGTCGGGCGATGCCGACTGTATAATACCCAACACCTATCCTATAAGTACAAAGTAGAATCTTTATCTTATTCTGAACCAATTTTTATACCCTCCACCATAAGATGGGGGGTATACTAATTTCGTCATTCTGTTTGTAACTACTCGAAATATTCGTCTGAGACCCCATAAAGTATATATATTCTTGATCGTCGTGACATTTTATGTCGATCTAGCCATGTCCGCCCGTCTGTCCGTCCGTCCGTCCGTCCGTCCGTCTGTCTGTCGAAAGCACGCTAACTTCCGAAGGAGTAAAGCTAGCCGCTTGAAATTTTGCACAAATACTTCTTATTAGTGTAGGTCGGTTGGTATTGCAAATGGGCCATATCGGTCCATGTTTTGATATAGCTGCCATATAAACCGATCTGGGATCTTGACTTCTTGAGCCTCTAGAGTGCGCAATTCTTATCCGATTGGGATGAAATTTTGTACGACGGATTCTCTCATGACCATTAACATACGTGTTTATTATGGTCTGAATCGGTATATAGCCCGATACGGCTCCCATATAAATCGATCTCTCTATTTTACTTCTTGAGCCCACAAAGGGTGCAATTCTTATTCGAATTGGCTGACATTTTACACAGGTCTCCAACATATAATTTAATTGTGGTCCAAACCGGACCATATCTTGATATCGCTCTAATAGCAGAGCAAATCTTTTCTTATATCCTTTTTTTGCCTAAGAAGAGATGCCGGGAAAAGAACTCGACAAATGCGATTCATGGTGGAGGGTATATAAGATTAGGCCCGGCCGAACTTAGCACGCTTTTACTTGTTTTACACTACTCTCATCTCTCTTATGCTCTGGACAAAGTGTTGTTGTTTTTGCAACTTAGAAATCATGCAGACACAAAGAATTTCACAATTATTATGATTTGATACATTTCATAAATTGTTTATTAATACACGCCGGTAAAATTGTAAAAATATATTAAATATCACTTAATTTCACATAAATAGCATAAACTTTTGTGTATTGGATATCAAATTCGTTTTCTACTATCAAGTACCTATTATTTATTGCCATAGTAGGCAAAAATGGCTGGTTTCAAGGTAGTTTAAGAGGCGGACCCTGAAATAATATCAGTATTCTGCTAGAACATGGTTTTGTTTGAGCGCCATAACGTGACCAGAAACGTGGTCCTGATAGTGGGTATGAATTTCGTGCACTACTCCCAAATGCCTTTCATTTGAGTCCCATATTGCCATGATCGGTAAATACGTATGTCTGATTTAGCGGTTTTTTCGGAAGTGAAGTGGTCCCCCACACACTTAGCCCTACTCTAATATACCATACCATATATAAAAGCCCCATATTGGTATTGGTTTAAGGGGAGTTTATAGGATGATGCGCAATTTCGTTTTTTAATCTCAAATACCTTTCATTTGAGCCACATATTGTCATGGTCGGTAAATATGTCCGATTTAGGGGTGGTCCCCTAAACACTTGGTCCTACAATTGGATATCAGATACGTTTTCTGATCTAAAATACCTTTCATGTGAATCCCATATTTTCGTGATTGGTGTATATATATATATTTGGTAGGTTCTGGGAGTGGGGCCCCATCCCCATCCAAAATTTGGATACCAAACTTTAGTTTGTAGGTTACTATTAGAGAGCACAATTTCGCTTAAATCGCACCACCCATCTCCGAGATCTGGCGTTTCTGAAAATGAGGTTAGGATGGAGGGTCCGGATTAAAAAAATAATACCGAAAACAGTCAAAGGTTAGTTCCTATATTTTATTTATTTGAAGGACAGACAACATGTCAAAGCAGTAGTGAAAAGTATATGATCAAATATAAACACACTCTCCTGTACCTTTTTATACCCACCACCGAAGCATGGGGGTATATTCATTTTGTCATTCCGTTTGCAACACATCGAAATATCCATTTCCGACCCTATAAAGTATATATATTCTTGATCAGCGTAAAAATCTAAGACGATCTAGACATGTCCGTCCGTCTGTCTGTTGAAATCACGCGACAGTCTTTAAAAATAAAGATATTGAGCTGAAATTGTGCACAGGTTCTTTTTTTGTTCATAAGCAGGTTAAGTACGAAGATGGGCAATATCGGACTATATCTTCATATAGCCCCCATACAGACCGATCCGCCGATTTAGGGTCTTAGGCCCATAAAAGCCACATTTATTCTCCGATTTTGCTGAATTTTGGGACAGTGAGTTGTGTTAGGCCCTTCGACATCCTTCGTCAATTTGGCTCTGATCGGTCCAGATTTGGATATAGCTGCCATATAGACCGATCCTCCGATTTAGGGTCTTATGCCCATAAAAGCCACATTTATTGTCCGATGTCGCCGAAATTTGGAACAGTGAGTTAAGTTAAGCCCCTCGACATAATCCTGCAATATGGCACAGATCGGTTAAGATTTGGATATAGCTATCATATAGACCGATCTCTCTATTTAAGGTTTTGGGTCCATAAAAGGTGCATTTATTGTCCGATGTCACCGAAATTCAGGACAGTGAGTTAGGTTAAGCCCTTTGACTTCCTTCTGCAATATGGCCCATATCAGTCCAGATTTGAATAAAGCTGCCATATAGACCGATCTCTCAATATAAGGTTTTGGGTCCATAAAAGGCGCAATTATTGTCCGATTTCGCCGGACAGTAAGTAGAGTTAGGCCCTTCGACATTTTTCTGAAACTTGGGCCAAATCGGTTCAGATTTGGATATAGCTGCCATATAGACCGATATCTCGATTTAAAGTTTTGGCCCCATAAAAGGCTCATTTATAATCCGATTTCAATGAAATTTGACACAGTGACTTATGTTAGGCTTTTCGAAATCCGTGTCGTATGTAGCTCAGGTCGGTTTATTTTTAGATAAAGCTACTTAAAATTTTAATTTTAATTCGATTTGGCTGAAATTTTGAATGTGGTGTTCCGTTAGCACGTTTTTATACCCATCACCATAGAATGTGAGTATACTAATCCGGTCATTTCGTTTGTAGCAACTCGAAATATTCGTCTAAGGCCCCATAAAGTATTTATATTCTTGAGTGTCTCGACATTCTGAGTCGAACTAGCCATGTCCGTCCGTCCGTCTGTCGAAATCACGATAGCGGTCGAACGCGTAAAGCTAACCGCTTGAAATTTTCCACAGATACTCAATATCGATGTACGTCGATATGGAGATTGCAAATGGACCATATCGGTTCAGATTTAGATATAGCTCCCATATAAACCGATCTCACGATTTCACTTCTTGAGCCCTTATAAACCTCAATTATTGTCCGATTTGGCTGAAATTTTGCACATAGTGTTCCTTATGACTTTCAACAACTATGCCAAGTACCGCTTAAATCAGTCAAGAGCCTGATATAGCTTCCATATAAACCGATCTCCCGATTTGACTTTTGAGCCCCTGGAAGCCATCATTTCCATCCGATATGGCTGAAATTTTGCACATAGTGATATTTAATGAAAATTTTTACTAAATACGCTCCAAATAGGTCTATAACCTGATATAGCTCCCATTTGTACTGATCTCACAATTTGACTACTTGAGCCCCTGGAAGCCGCAATTTTTCTCCAATTTGGGTGAAATTTTGCACATTGTTTTCCGTTGTGACTTCCAACAACTCTGCCAAGTACGGTTTATATCGGTTAATATTAGCTCCCATATAAACCATCTCCCGATTCGACTTCTTGAGCCCCTGGGAGCCTCAACTCTCATCCGATTTGGCTGAATTTTTGCACATAGTATTCCGTCATGATTTCCAACAATTGTGTCAAGTACGGTTCAAATCGGTTAAGAACCTTATATAGCTCCCATATAAACCGATTGCCCGATTTGACTTCTTGAGTCGCCATTTGTATCCGATTTGGCTGAAATTTTGCACGTGGTGTTCTGTTATGACTCTCAACACCTGTGCTAAGTACGATCCGAATCGGTCTGTAACCAGATATAGTTCCCATGTTTTAGCAGAATCCAGGGTGGCGGGTTCCCAAGATGCAGCCCAACCGTGTAGCAAAGATTGACATTACTCGATCATAAAAAGCTTAAAGTTTATTTTTGAAAACTACACCACGATATCTTAAAATATCTTAAATTAATTCTTATTTTATATTCTTTCTTTTCTGTACCAGGTTAAATGGTGAGCCAATGTAGTTATCGCCAACTGTCCTTTTTTGAAAGCCACCTGTTATTTAACTCCTACAAATAAGCCTGAATTGTAATGTGGTCATGGGGCAAATAATGCCCAGAGACTCCCTGCTAGCTAAATCTGTGTAATAGCATTATTAACGTACATGGCCAAATTGAATGGTAATTGCATTCCAAAATAATTGAATATGGGACAGCAGCTGTGGTTGTGCGGTATGGTTGTGTGGTTTGATATTGATGTCGCTTGCTAGCAACGTATTGTACTCTATGGGCAAAGGCCACAATAAGAAGAAGAGGAAAGAGTGAAAATGTGGTGGCAATGACAGCATTGGATTTTCTCTGCCAAAAACATGAAGTTTTGAACAAAACACAATAGCCCTTTTAAAATAAAATTCACAAAAGAACAGCGAGGAATATTTCCTACAGGCGTGTAAAGACAAACTCACCTTTAAAGAGAATATTTCGTTTGTTACAATCCACAGCAGAGATATAGTCATATAACATTTTCTGAGTTCTGACACTTTATGCCAAAGCTCTCTGGCGTTGCTCGGCAACCAACTGACAAAACTGTTTCCAAGCCAAAGACTGGTGACTCAATTCAACAATCATAATACGCCTGCTGTGCCCAAACAAGCCAGAGGCTTGTGCTAGAGATTTCCGATTATTAATTGCATCAAATGCCTTATATGCGGCCTAGCCGTTTTTGTCAACCTATTGAGAGCTGAAAAACACCCTTTCCGATGCGGCAGGCAACCCCCGAGGCTTACTGCCTATAGGATTTACGTTATTTATGGCTAGTGCATATTCAATAGTAGTTGCGTAGAGTTGTTTTCTTCAAAGGTCACTTTAGAGAGCTGTGCCTCGACTTTTATGTAGCAAGTTTATAAAATTGTGGACGGTAATTTCATTTCATGCTGTTTAATTGAATTCGATTTGTTTCACTGAATCGTTGGATTAAATCGCATGGATAACAACAAAATGTACCATGACGAAAGTTTAAGGGATGTTATGAAGGAAAAGGAACCTTTAAGAAAATTTCAACGCAAATTTATATTTATTTTATAAAAAATAATTAAATAAAAAGGGCAAAATAAAAAAAAGAATAAAAAAACAAGTAAAAGCGTGCTAAGTTCAACCGGGCCGAATCTTATATACCCTCCACCATGGACAGCATTTGTCGAGCGCTTTTCCCGGCATCTCTTCTTAGGCAAAAAAGGATATAAGAAAAGATTTGCTCTGCCATTAGAGCGATATCAAGATATGGTGCGGTTTGGAACACAATTAAATTATATGTTGGAGACCGATGTAAAATGTCAGCCAATTCGAATAAGAATTGCGCCCTTTGGGGGCTCAAGAAATAAAATACAGAGATCGATTTATATGGGAGCTGTATGGGGCTATAGACCGATTCAGACCATAATAAACACGTATGTTGATGGTCATGAGATGATCCGTCGTACAAAATTTCAGGCAAATCGGATAATAATTGCGCTCTCTAGAGGCCCAAGAAGTCTAGACCCAAGATCGGTTTATATGGCAGCTATATCAGGTTATGAACCGATTTCAACCTTATTTGACACAGTTGTTGAAAGTAAGAATAAAACACGTCATGCAAAATTTAAGGCAAATCGGATAATAATTGCGACTTCTAGAGGCTCAAGAAGTCAAGATCCCAGATCGGTTTATATGGCAGCTATATCAGGTTATGAACCGATTTGAACCATACTAGGCACAGTTATTGGATATCATAACAAAACAAGTTGTGCAAAATTTCATTCCAATCGGATAAGAATTGCGTAGTCTAGAGGCTCAAGAAGTCAAGACCCAAGATCGGTTTATATGGCAGCTATATCAGGTTATGAACCGATTTGAACCGTACTTGTCACAGTTGTTGGATATCATTACAAAATACTTCGTGCCGAAATTCTTTCAAATCGGATAAGAATTGCGCCCTCTAGGGGCTCAAGAAGTCAAGATCCCAGATCGGTTTATATGGCAGCTATATCAGGTTATGGGCCGATTTGAACTATACCTGGCACTTTTATTGGATATCATAACAAAACACGTTGTGCAAAATTTCATTCCAATCGGGTAAGAATTGCGCACTCTAGAGGCTCAAGAAGTCAAGACCCCAGATCGGTTTATATGGCAGCTATATCAGGTAATGGACCGCTTTGAACCATACTTGGCACAGTTGTTGGATATCATTACAAAATACTTCGTTCCAAAATTTTTTCAAATCGGATAAGAATTGCGCCCTCTAGAGGCTCAAGAAGTCAAGACCCAAGATCGGTTTATATGGCAGCTACATCAGGTTATGGACCGATTAGAACCATACTTTGCACTGTTGTTAGATATCATAACAAAACACGTCGTGCAAAATTTCATTCCAATCGGATAAGAATTGCGTAGTCTAGAGGCTCAAGAAGTCAAGACCCAAGATCGGATTATATGGCAGCTATATTAAAACATGGACCTATATGGCCCATTTACAATACCAACCGACCTACACTAATAAGAAGTATTTGTGCAAAATTTCAAGCGGCTAGCTTTACTCCTTCTGAAGGTAGCGTGCTTTCGACGGACAGACGGATGGACATGGCTAGATCGACATAAAATGTCGCGAGGATCATGAATATATATACTTTATGGGGTCTCAGACGAATATTTCGAGTAGTTTCAAACAGAATGACGAAATTAGTATACCCCCCATCCTATGGTTAAGGGGATAACAAGTACAGAAAGAAACAAAGGTTGAACGTTGCTGACCAGGGCAGCGGAGTCGATAAAATTATCTTAAATCCGACTCCGGAAAAAGTATAATAAAATGTTTGAACAAAAAACAAGTAAAACTTTGGATACCCATCACCTCGGGTATATATTTAAACCACCTTTCATCAAAATTCGGTGAAAATTTCATACCTTATACTCATATACCTCATACCGATCTGAACTATATACGACACGATGTCGAAAAGCCGAACATAAGTCACTGTGTCAAATTTTAGTGAAATCGGATTATAAATGCGCTTTTATGGGGCCAAGACTTTAAATCGAGATATCGGTCTATATGGCAGCTGTATCTAAATCTGGACCGATCTGTTCGATATTGCAGAAGTATGTCAAGGGGCTTAACTTAACTCACTGTTAAAAATTTCGGCGACATCAGACAATAAATGAGCATTTTATGGGTCCAAAACCATAAATCAAGAAATCGGTCTATATGGCAGCTATATCTAAATCTGAAACGATCTCGACCAAATTGAAGAAATATGTCGGTCTATATGGCAGCTATATCCAAATCTGAACGGATCTGGGCCAATTTAACGAAGAATGTCGATGGGCCTTACACAATTCACTGTCCCGAATTTCATCAAAATCGGATAATAAATGTGGCTTTTGTGGGCCTAAGACCCTTAACCGGAGGATCGGTCTATATGGTTGCTATATCTAAATCTGAACCGATCTGGGCCAATTTGACGAAGGAAGTCGAATGGCCTAACACAACTCACTACCCTAAATTTCAACAAAATTGGATAATAAATCTGGCTTTTATGGGCCTAAGACCCTAAATTGGCGGATCGGTCTATAAGGGGGCTATATCAAGATATAGTCCAATATAGCCCATCTTCGAACTTAACCTGCTTATGGACAAAAAAAGAATCTGTGCAAAATTTCAGCTCAATATCTCTATTTTTAAAGACTGTAGCGTGATTTCAACAGACAGACGAACAGACGGACGGACATGTCTAGATCGTCTTAGATTTTTACGCTGATCAAGAATATATATACTTTATAGGGTCGGAAATGGATATTTCGATGTGTTGCAAACGGAATGACAAAATGAATATACCCCCATCCTTCGGTGGTGGGTATAAAAATTTAATTCTAAAAATTTTTTTGGTTACAAAAATAATTTTTTTTTTATAGTAGTCTGTTGTACGAGGGTTGCCTTTTATATTTCGGGACTAGAGAATACTAAAACAAATATTAATCATTGAAAATCGTTTTATTGTTTTTTAAAATATTCCCCATTAAGATTTATACAATTGTCGAAGCACTTTTGCCACTCTGAGTAAGGTATCTCCAAAACATGTATTCTGAACACATCAACCGGTTCTTCAGGTGTCAAAAGACGTTGAGCTCTTATTTTATTTTTTACATACGGAAATAAAAAGAAGTCATTCGGCGCCAAGTCCTGAGGATTCAATGACTCAAGTATTGCGCAGACAGACTGAATTTTGAATTTTGGTATATCGTTTTTTGAGAAGTAATAATAGGCGCCAGTGTTGAAACAAAACTTTCGGCACACGAACGTATTTGGCTGATTAATTACTTTCAAAACACTTGTAGTTAATACAATTAGAAACAATCTTAAAGTTATGTTGTCTACATACGCATAAATTTAGCGTAAAATATTATTACTTATCTAAATATATTCATCTTTTCAAAAGGCGTGCTACAGCGCAGCCGGAGCACATAACTATTACTTTGTTCTATAAACCACAGTACCCGAAAGGAAAATTAATATCTGATACTACTTATAAACTAGAGACTATATACACATCCACAAGGGAGCCCAATGCCCACGCAGAAGACTGCCTATTGGGCAGTGTTCTACACCAGGCCCTCAATAACGGTGGATCCCAAATTCCTATTATAGAACAGGAGTCTGCCATCCCTAGAAAGCAGGCCCTGTTCCTCCAAATCCGCAAGGCACACCGGCGGCCGGTGCGGCACCTCCAACAAACGCCCAGGACTTTAACCGCCCTGCAGACAACCCCTCACCAAACCATTGTCCACAGTGGACGCCTTCTCCAAGAAACCCAACGCACACCTGACAAGGAACAAATCGATCCTCTCAAGACCTGCCATAGAGTAGACCGTCTCATAGGACGGCCGGCGCAGTAGCCCATCGGCGCCCATAGCAGGTCTGAGGCCCAGGCAAGAGATCCTCCCAGATCCTTAACCTTTCCATTTGGTGGGACGTGATGTCGAACCATACCGGAAAGGCGTAGGCGGTGATAGGCCTGATGATCTGTCTATAATTCAGCAGCTTCACACGCCTACTGAGACCCCCTGAGGTACTAAAGACCCTCAGGTAGGAGAAGAAGACGCCTTTGACCTTGTTGAGCAGATAATCAATGTGTCTAACAAAGATGAACCTTTCCTGGAAGACAATGCTGAGATACTTAAGATCGCCAGCGGGTGGTTTCGGAATGTCAGACACAAAGATGTTGAACAAAATCGGGCTCAGGAGAGGACCCCGGTTCGCACGTCTCTACTGCCCACCTACTCGGATCCTGAAGGTTCTGCCACCAAGGAAATCTCTGACCAACCGGCAGAGGCTTGTGTCAGAACCCAGGATCCTCATCTTGTATATGATATCATCATGCCAGACGCTATCAAACGCCCTGGAGAAATCAAGGCCCACGGCAATCGTGACGTGTCGCCGGTTGAGCCCCCTAGAAATGTGGTCCCCGAATATAGTCAGGGCACGGGCTAAAACCGAACTGGCAGTCAGGCAGGATTGCTCTGTCATCGAGAATTTCCCTGATGCCCTGAAGCATGAAAAACTCAAAAAGCTTACCCAATGAAGGGAGCAAGCTGATCAGTCTGTAACCATCGCCCCTAGACGCGTCCTTCCCCGGCTTAAGGATGGGGACCGTAATGGTCTCCTTCCAAGACGACGAGAAATATCCCAAATTGAGGCAATGGTTAAACGACACTCCAGGCCCTCCCGTCCGTCCTCTTAAGGACGATGTCAGGAACCCCGTCCAAACCACAGGACCTGCGATTACGCGTAGCCCGAGGGGCATCTCCCACCGCGTCGGCCGAAACAAATCGGGCTCTGCGCCAGTCCGCAGAGCCTCCTCTAGTGGAACCGCTGGAGGGACCCCGCCGACCAGCGACGAGACCTCGTCTCTGACCAACTCGTCTATGGGGAGTCCGCTCTCGGCCATCTCCGACACGTCACCATGAGCATGATCCGCCAGCATGTCCGCCATAATTCGCCACACGAACGAAATCATCCATGTCCCTCCGGGGCATGAAAATCGTTTAGTAGGCACGGAATTTATAAATTTGAGAAATTTTGAAATTGCAATGTCAACAAACGCTGAAAACATGGCAGATGCTAATAGATTTAAGATACCATCTCGAATACGTCTGATGGAGGTAATTTTGTTGACGAGAAAATGATTCGGAAAAGAAAGAAAAAGAAGAGAAATAGCAAAGGCAGTGAAAGTGCTTCACCATATGAGGACTTCAAAGTGGATTTGATTGTGTCTCTCAATACAAGTAGACGGTTGAACGTCTCGAAAGGGAGAAAAAGGAAATGGTCGTAGAATTGGAACGTCTCCGCTTCCAAATCGAGGGATTATCTCAATCGATGAATGTCGCTGCAGTTAGAGTCAACGTCAGTAAACAAGTTGACACAGCTGGCGCTTTAAACTCCTGTGGCGCTAGTGCTGCAGGTAATGATATTATTACAGTCCTCATGGACAGCCATGAGAACGGTGACATTTTGGCGGCCAAAGCAGCCGGAGACTTTGGCACGGCGTCGAATAGCACCAGCAAAGGTGCTATTCCTAAGAAATCGAAACAACGAGAGGCAACCACCATCGACCGAGAAGACATCGCATGAAGGAAAAGGAGGCAAGGTTAGCCCACCTATAATTAAGGTATACAATGCTAACATTAGGGAAGTCAGTTTGAGGATAAAGGGAATGTTAGGTCACAACCTTTTTATATCCTCCACCGAAGGATGGGGGTATATTCATTTTGTCATTCCGTTTGCAACACATCGAAATATACATTTTCGACCCTATCTTCTTATATATAACAAGTAAGAGCGTGCTAAGTTCGGCCGGGCCGAATCTTATATACCCTCCACCATTGATCGGATTTGTCGAGTTCTATGCGCGGTATCTCTTTTTAGACAAACATATAATATTGAATAAGAACTGTTATCCTATTGGAGCTATATCAAATTATAGTCCGATTCGGACCATAAATGAATGCTGATTGACATTGTAGAAGTCATTGTGTAATATTTCAGTTCATTCGGATAAGAATTGCGCCTTGTAGGGGCTCAAGAAGCAAATTCGGGAGATAGATTTATATGGGAGCTGTATCAAGGTATTGATCGATTCAGACCATACTAGACACGTATGTTGAAGGTCATGAGAGAAGCCCTCGTACAAAATTTCAGCCAAATCGGATGAGAATTGCGCCCTCTAGAGGTTCAAGAAGTCAAGATCCCAGATCGGTTTATATGCCAGTTATATCAGGTTCTACATCGATTTACGCCATACTTAGCACAGTTATTGGAAGTCATAACAAAACACCTCATGCAAAATTTCAGGCAAATCGGATGGGAATTGCGCCCTCAATTGGCTCAAGAAGTCAAGATCCAAGATCGGTTTATATGACAGCTATACCAGATTATGAACCGATTAGAATTATATTTGGCACAGTTGTTGGCTATCATAACAAAATACTACGTGCCAAAATTTATTCAAATTGGATAAGAATTGCGCCCTCTAGAGGCTCAAGAAGTCAAGACCCAAGATCGGTTTATATAACAGCTATATAAGGTAATGGACCGATTTGAACCATACTTGGCACAGTTGTTGGATATCATAACAAAACACGTCGTGCAAAATTTCATTCTAATGGGATAAGAATTGCGCACTCTAGAGGCTCAAGAAGTCAAGACCCAAAATCGGTTTATATGGCAGCTATATCAGGTTATATACCGATTTGAACCATACTTGGCACAGTTGTTGGATATCATAACAAAACACGTCGTGCAAAATTTCATCCCAATCGGATAAGAATTGCGCACTCTAGAGGCTCAAGAAGTCAAAACCCAAGATCGGTTTATATGGCAGCTATATCAAAACATGGACCGATATGGCCCATTTACAATACAAACCGACCTACACTAATAAGAAGTATTTGTGCAAAATTTCAAGCGGCTAGCTTTACTCCTTCGGAAGTTAGCGTGCTTTCGACAGACAGACGGACGGACGGACGGACATGGCTAGATCGACATAAAATTTCACGACGATCAAGAATATGTATACTTTATAGGGTCTCAGACGAATATTTCGAGTAGTTACAATCAGAATGACGAAATTAGTATACCCTTATCTTATGGTGGAGGGTATAAAAATTAATTTGTGTTTGTTTGTTTGTATGTTTGTGTGTTCCTTATAGACTCAGAAACGGCTGAACCGATTTTCTTGAAAATTTCACAGATGGTGCATAATGATCCCGTGGTGAAAATAGGTTACTACATTTTTTGATATCTGAAGGGGGGGCGGACCCTTCCCCTTACCCTAATTTTCAGAAACGTCAGATTTTGGAGATGGGTGGTGCGATTTAAGCGAAATTTTGTGTGCCCTCCTATAGTACCCTAAAAATAAAAATTTTGTTTCCAAATTTTGGATGGAGTACCTAGGGGGGTCGCCTCACCCTAAAACTTACCAAACATATATTTAGACCAATCACGACAATATGGAACTCAAATGAAAGGTATTTTGGATAAGAAAACGTATCTGATATCCAATTGTCGAACTAATTGCTAGGGGGACCACCCCAACCCCCAAAACACCCCTAAATCGGACATATTTATTTATTTGGTTATATGTGCCATACAGACCGATCCTCCGATTTAGGGTCTTAGGCCCATAAAAGCCACATTTATTATCCGATTTTGCCAAAATTTAGGACAGTGAGTCGTGTTAGACCATTGGACATCCTTCGTCAATTGGCTCAGATCGGTCCAGATTTGGGTATAGCTGCCATATAGACCGATCCTCCGGTTAGGGGTCTTAGGCTCTAAAAGCCACATTTATTATCCGATTTTGCTGAAATTTGGAACAGTGAGTCTTGTTAGACACTTTGAAATCCTTCGTCAATTTGGTTCAGATCGGCCCAGATTTGGATATAGCTGCCGTATAGTCCGATCCTCCGATTTAGGGTCTTAGGCCCATAAAAACCACATTTATTATCCGATTTCGCTAAAATTCGGGACGGTGAGTTGTCTTAGGTGAGTTGTCTTGGGTCCATAAAAGGCACATTAATTGTCCGATTTCGCCGAAATTTGGTATAGTGCTTTGTGTTAGGCTCTTCGACGTTTTTCTGCAACTTGGTCCAAATCGGTGCAGGTTTGGATATAGCTGCCATGTAGACCGATATCTCGATTTAAAGTCTTGGCCCCATAAAAGACGCATTTATAATTCGCTGAAATTTGTCACAGCGACTTATGTTAGGCTTTTCGACATCCGTCTCGTTTATGGTTCCGATCGGTTTATTTCCAGATCCAGATCGGAACATATTTCGATATAACTGCTATGGGACATAAGATATGCAATTTTCACCGGATTTTGACGACAGGTGGTTTACTTATATACCCGAGGTGGTGGGTATCCAAAGTACGGCCCGGCCGAACTCAACGCCTTTTTACTTTTTGTTATTAATATAGCTAATAAGACTATGTTGTGTTTGAAGATGGTGTCATTGTGTGATTATGACAAGGTACGTAACATGCTAAATGAAAGGAAATACAGGTATTTCACTTGTACTCCTAAAGAGAGGAGACCAGGTTATAGACCGATATGGACCGTTAGGTTAAGTTAGAGTGCCAGTCCTTTACAGACTCACTTAGACAATTTTAGGTTTTTTTGTGATACCACAGTAGCGACCGATTTGGACCGTGCTTAGCACAGGTTTTGATGGTGAGTTTAAACACTTCATGCAAAATGTCAGCCTCATCGGACAAAAACTGCGGCTTACAGAGGCTTAAGAAGTCAAATCGGGAGATCGATTTCAATCTTAACCGATATGGCCCGTTTGCAATCTCCAACGACCTACATCAATAGTTAGTATCTGAGCAAAATTTCAAGCGGCTTGCTTTACGCGTTCGACCGCTAATAGACAGAAGGACGGAAGGACAAGGCTAGATAGACTCAGAATGTCGAGATGATCAAGAAAATTTATACTTTATGGGGTATTAGACTAATATTTCGCGGTGTTACAAACGGAATGAATAGATTAGTATATTCCCATCCAATAGTGATGGGTATAATAATTATAATACCCTAATACCCACAGTGATGAAGTAGGGTATAACAAAACTAATAAAACATGTAAAAGCGTGCTAAGTTCGGCCGGGCCGAATTTTATATACCTTCCACCATGGATCGCATTTGTCGAGTTCTTTGCGCGATATCTCTTTTTAGATAAACAAAGAAAAATGGATAAAAATTCTATGCTATTGGAGCTATATCAAGTTATAGTCCGATTCGGGCCACAAATAAGTTCATAATCTGATATAGCTGTCATATAAGCCGATCTTAAGCTTCAATTCTTGAGCCACTAGAGGGCGCAATTTTCATCCGATTTGGCTGAAATTTTGTACAACGGCTTCTTCCATGACATTAAAAATACGTGTCCAATGTAGTCTGAATCGATCTATAGCCTGATACATCTCCGCTCCGCATAAACCGCTCTCCCGATATTGCTTTTTGAGCCCCTACAAATAGCAATTCTTATCCGAATGGACTGAAATATTACACATTGACTTCTACAATGTTCAGCATTCCGTCGCTGTTCAAAGGGCGGCATTGTGACAGATCTGTATATTATTCCACTGCGTGCCACAGAGCTGACGGAACCACACTGGCGCTGCATAACTTACCACAGACCGGCCAATTGCTTTGTACGTGGTCAACCAGGTTTCTTTGCCAGCACCCCAAGTGCTGTCGGCTAGTGGCTTGAGGTTCTTGTTTCTACTTTTGATTTTATCGCAAATTTCTGTGGCATATGAGGAGAATTTGCAAGAGCTGTCAAATGTGAAACCAAGTATTTTGGGACACTTGATGGTAGGAATTGTCACTCCGTCGACCATCACTTTCAGCTCCCTACGTACCTCATGCTTGTATATAGAGAACAATGTGGCTGAAGATTTCGTGGCACACATCTTCAAATTTCTTGCAGCGAAATAGGAGGCAAGTTCGTTGAGGTAGATGTCATCAATGGGTGAATCTGGTGAATACTGCAGTGTTCTCCACATCTGATAGACCTTTATAGGACCATATGTATGTACAGGGTGGCTGATGAATATTGCTACAATGATGAATATTGCTACATTTTTTTTTCGGTGTATGGAATACATTTTTCTTTTATTCATGTTAAATTAAATTATTAAATTAATTATTAAATTATTATTAATTAAATTAATTAATTAATTAATTAAATTAATTATTAAATTATTATTATTAAATAGAAAAAAAGTTATTACATTTTTTTTTGGTAGCGGCTTTCATCAGCCACCCTGTATATTTAGGCTGCTACCATAACCGATTTGGCATATTGAGTTCCTAGAACCCACTTCCTTTTTGGCCAATTTGTCTGAAATTCAATAAATGAAGTTTACCATACCCCCACTTAATAGCGGCCCATTTAAATATCTCTTTTACTTAAACCAACATCTTTGTCCCATCCTACAACACTTACACAAAGACCAGCAGCAATAGCAGATATCTCTGAACACATTTCTTATCGCCAACATTCATCGCATTTCGGTTTTGCAAAAGTTTTCACAACAAATTGTCCTGGTAGCGGTAAATAAGGAAAAAAGAAAGGACACTCTTATCAAACCGCCGACTGTTTACATTACCTTTTTGAAGAGATCAATGGCAAATGTCATTACAATTTTATGGTAACGCCATTGTTCAGGAGCGCGACGCTGCCGGGTATGCCTACTAAGTGGCCATATCTACATATGTTTGTATCTGACAAATTGCCATTGATTTGGGGGGGGGGGGGATAGAGCGGGCGAATGATATAACCGTAAACATAAACAACCCTGATGTAATCGAGCTAACAGTCAAAAAATAACTGCACAGTCGTAATTAAATGTATGAATGAATGGCATTTCCTATGATGGTTTGTTATTGCTCAACACAATTGTCATGGCCTCTGTTTGAATGGCGTTTATGACGATGCTGTAGTTGATACCATTCTGGCTGTAGATGTTGTTGATGACTTGGCCATTTGATTTCGTTTGGGAAAAAGGACAAAATAAAACAAAAACAATCGATTGAAGATACTAGCGATGAATGAATGACTGAATGGCTCAATGAATGGGTGAATGGGTGAACGGCTGAGTGGTTGTTGGGTGATGTCTCAATTGCAGGCCTCAAGTTGATTTAGGTGGATTAGTTGCATATGGCAAAGCTCGTAATTGCTTAACGTAACATGTTCTTGAACTACCAAAGGCTCAATCGTTTTGCTGTAACCATGGCCATGTGTCATGATATGCTGCTTTTGATGCTGGTTCAAAGGGAAATCTTCCCCTTCTCAGTTACAGTGGCAGAGGAAGAGCTATTTGTTCAATGGCCCAAATAGATGGCTAATTAATTAAAGACATCATAAGCACTAACAAGAATGACTAAATATATTTATTTGTTCAAAGGGAAAAAGAAGAAAATTAAAAAAAAATATCAAATAAAAAAAAAAAACATTAAAATGGCTAAGTTCGGCCGGGCCGAATCTTATATACCCCCATCATGGATCGCATTTGTCAAGTTCTTTGAATGACTTTTTTCAAGTATTTATTACTTTTCTTTAACTGGCTATGACAGAACATTTGATCCACCAGCCAAACGTAGAATAGCGTTCCAAGCGCCTCGATCTTCTGTGCTCATTTTATAATCTCTGACACCAAGTTTCGAGGTGTCTCCCACTACTTGATCTTTCCATCGGGTTTTTGGGCGTCCCAGTTTGCATGTACCACCGTGTTTGTCTTCAAAGACTTCTTTGCTGCATCCATTCTGACAACATGACCTAGCCTATTTTGATACGTGTAAATATGCTGCCGTCGTCCTACAGCTCCATTTACGCAAACTGGTCAATATATTTTATGAAGCATCTCTCTCTACGAAGAATCTTTTTCTCCAAGCACAGCGTCGTCTGCTTTTTACAAGTACCCATGCCTCATAACCATATAACAACACAAGTAGTATAGAGGTGGCCTTATTTCTAAACTGCTTACTTATTCCAAAGTACCAGCTGTTTGCCAGTATTATTCTTCCCTTTATTTTAAAACTGGTGTCATTCGTTTCTGTCACGGCAGTGTCGAGATAGATAAAATTGCTGACTATCTCACAGTAGCGGTTCCCAACTTTCTCCATTTTCTTTATCTGATCGGTTGTACAGATCAGATAAAGAGTTGGGAGTTGATACCACCCAATTCTTTTTATCTCCATTTACTGCCAGACCCATTTTCACTGTTTCCCTTTCGATTCTTTCAAAGTCTGCAGTTACTACTTCCGGTGACCAACCTATGATATCGATGTTGTGGGCATACGCGAGCAGCATTTGTTGGCTTGTGAGGTATGTGCCACATCTTTTCACATCTGTATCTCGTATTATCTTTTCCAGCAGGATATTAAAGAGATCACACGATAGGCTGTATCCTTGTCTGAAACCTCGTTTGGTATTAAATGTTTCGGAGATATTCTTTCCTATTCCTGCTGAGGAACGTGTATCAGCAACTGTCATCCTGCAGAGTCTTATTAATTTTACAGGGATACAAAACTCGGACATGGCTTGAAATACCTTTGAACTTAAAGGGGTGTCGAAAGCGGCTTTGTAGTCAACAAAGAGATGGTAGGTGTTGATTTGCTTTCTCGGGTCTTTTCCAGGATTTGGCGCTGTGAGAATATCTAGTCTAGGTTGGATTTTCGAGGTCTAAAGCCGCACAGATTGGGCCCAGTTAACTTATTGACTTTCGGTCTTAATCTTTCACTTAGTACGCTCGAACATTCCGTCTTGTCTCTTTTCTTGTGTACGGGACATAATATGCTGAGGTTTCAATCATGAGGTCCATCATGCATTCTTCTAACCAGATGCGGGTAACCTGTCGGCTCCTGCTGCCATGTTGTTCTTCAGTCAAATCACTGCTACTTGGACCTCATTCTGACCACGAGGTAAACATTCTATACCATCATCAGGGATTGGTTCTGCGGTATCCTCTTCGCCGCCATCGTCGGACACTGGCAGTTGGGTAAAATGATCTTTCCATATCCACAGCACGCTATCTGTGTCAGTCAGCAAACTGTCTTCTTTGTCTCTGCAGGAGGATGTGCCTGCACCAAAGCCATCGGTTTGATGTTCGTTTCTTTGGTAGAATTTCTGGACTTCACTCTGACTCCTGTACATCGCCTTTTTATGCCCTCCACCCAAAGACGGGAGGTATACAAATTTCGTCTTTCCGTTTGTAACACCTCGAAATATGCGTCCAAGACCCCATCTTATCTTATATATAAAAATCAATTTGTGTTTGTTTGTTTGTTTGTTTGTGTCCAAGAACCTAAGTGGTGTTATACCTCCAGGCAATATGAATAGTCATTCATAGACAACCACCATACCATATGATCCACTCTAAGCGAGTGCACTAACATTTAAATTAAAGTCATCTGGCAGTCTTCAATTGTAATTGTTTGATCCAATTGGATTTAGTTGATCCAATTTAAAACAAGCCAAACATAAACAGAGAGAGGGCAGAATGGTAAGAATTAATCATCAGCATGTATCTTTGTTATAACAACCTATCTGTCCTTTGAATAAAGAAAAATAAAATATAGGAATATAGGAAGGATGGAAAAGCAAAAAATTTGGTATTAAAATTCTGGGGTGTGATGCCTAGGAGAGCCGCCCACCCCCAAAACCCGGCAAACGGATTTATAGACCAACCACTACAATATCCATCTGATATCCAATTGCGGAACTAAGTGCTTCGTGGGTCACCCCACCACTATAAAACCCCTCAAATCGGACATATTTACCGAACAGAGCAATATGGATCTTAAATTAAAGGTCTTAAGGAATAGAGCACGAAATTGACTTTCACTTTTGGGACCAAATGTCTGGGGGTCCACCACACCTAGAAGGACTTTTACTGACCATTGCAATGTGGGGTTTAAATAAGAGGTACTTTTCAACTACAATTACGCAGAAATGTTCAAATTCAGAGAACTTCTCTCCAACATAGCATAATCAGGCGCAGCAGAGCGGCCCGGGCTCAGCTAGTCTATATATATAAAAATTAATTTGTGTTTGTTTGTATGTTTGTTTGTTTGTACATTTGTTTGTTCTTTATAGAGTCAAAAACGGCTGAACCGATTTCTATCAAATTTTCGCAGATTGTGGGGAGTGGTTCGTAAGGAGCAATAGGTTATATAATTTTTATGATTGGCATAGGGGCGGACCCTCCCCCTTGCCCTAAAAGTACGACCCCAAAATAAAAGTGAACCGATCGGGAAAATATCGGATTCAAATGAAAGGTATTAGAGAGTATACTACGAATTTCATATTAAAAATTGGATCCATGAACTGGAGGGCCGCCCCGACCCCAAAACCCCCTAAAATAGGTTTATTGGACGATAATCACAATATGGGACTCGAATGAAAGGCATAAGGGAGTAGATTACGAAAATGGTCAGGAAGGAGGAAAAGGCTTTTTAGTTTGTTGATATTGGATGGGGGCGGACCCTCCCCTCTTATCCCAAAAATTCCACTTAAATCAAAAGTGGACCGATAGGGACAATATGGGTATTAAATGAAAGGTATTGGGGAGTAGAATACGAATATGGTATTAAAAATTGGGATGAAGTATACGAAGGGTCGTCCAAACCCAAAAACTCCCCCAAACAAACATATTGGACGTAAATATCAATATGGGATTCAAATGATAGGTATTCGGGATTAGACTACGAATATGACACCAAAAATGAGGGGTCGCCCACCCTCAAATGGAAACATAATTCGATTCTGGCAAGATAAGCCTCAAATTAAAGGTATTGGTAGCAGATTACGAATATGACATTAAACTTTGGGTCCAAGAATCTAGGTGGTGCTTTACCTCCTAAAGTCGCCTCCAATAGTTTATTTGACCCGGTAAAGCAATGGGAGATCAAGTGATAGTTATTTTTAAGTGGAGTGCGTCATTCAAATTTGTGCTCAAGTGGCAGATGGAGTGAGGCGCCGCCCACCATACTGCTGTGTATACCAATTTTGACAATATGGGGTTAAATTCAAAGTAAAAGGTCGTGGACTGCGAATATGATATCTTTATTCCGCTCATATACCTAGCGGACCGCCTCACCTCGAAACAGTTGATCAATTATAATGACCTAACAGGACACTGCCACCGTACCCCCAAAATTATGACATCCAGTGTGATAGGAGCAGTTGCAAACCTTAACATCAAGGTGGCCGCCATTTTTAGCTCATCGACAAGGAGCCTTCTTTTCCTAGACAAGTCCAAACAACGTGCTGCTGGGCAACACTTTCATGTTCAAAAGTTTTAAATGGCTTAATTATTAAGAACTTTCGACACCGCACCTAATATAAAGACCGGCAAATTGGACCGGCCGGTCTTTATATTAGGTGCGGTGGTCAGGAAGTAGGAATAGGCTTTATAATTTATTGATAACGGAAGGGGCGGAATCTCCACCGTTACCACCCAAAATCAAAAGTGAACCGATAAGGACAATATGGGTATCAAATGAAAAGTATGCGGGAATTGATAACGAATCTGGCATACAAATTCATGTCGTCGTATAGGGGGTCACCTCACTCCCACAAAAACGCCCAAAATGGGCACATTAGCCAATCACGGGTGGGCTTGGATTCTTTGTTTCGTATAGACTGAAAAACGGCAGAACCGACTTTCTCGAAATTTTCGCATATTGTGTAGGTTGGATTCTTTGTTTCGTATAGACTGAAAAACGGCAGAACCGACTTTCTCGAAATTTTCGCATATTGTGTAGGTTGGTCTGGAAGGAAACATAGGCTATATAATTTTTCGGTATCGGAAGGAGGACGGACCCTACCCCTTATGCCAAAAACACAACTCAAAATTAAAAAAAGGGCCAATCAAGTGAAAGGTGTTAGAGAGTAGAATACGAATACGGTATTACAATTTGAGTCAAGTACCCATCGGGCCGACCCAACCGCTAAACAGACATATTGGACGTTCATTTCAATATGGGGCTCAAATGAAAGGTATTTGGGAGTAGATTTCGAATATGGCATACAAAATCAGATCGAAGTATAGGGGGTTACGCCACCCCTCAAAAACGCCATTAGACCCATTATGACTATGTGATACTTGGCTGAACCGATTTTCTTTAAATTTTCATAGATTGCGAACGTTTGTCTGGAAGAAAACATAGGCTATATAATTTTTAGATATCGAGTAGAGGCGAACCCTCCCCCTTGGGCATATTAGCCGGCCATGGCTATATGGGACTCATATGAAAGGTATTAGAGAGTAGATTACGAATATGATATTAAAATTTCCGTTCAAGTCTAGGTGGCGATTTTCCCTCTAAAAATACGTAAAATTGGGCTTTTGACCCATTATGACAATTTGGGACTCAAATGAAAGATATTTGGGAGTAGAAAACGTATGACATCCAGTTTTGGAGCCAAGTGTTTTGGGGTAAGCCCTAAAGCACTCCCTAAACTGAACTTCATTTCCGTAGGGAATAAAGAACAAATTTGATATCTACTTTCAGTGCAAAGTGCCGGTGGCCGCCCCAGCCCCAAAACATCCTCCAAATGGGCCAAATCGGTTCATGTCATGTCCTCCAGAGACTCAGAAAGTTAAATTGGGAAATAGGTTTACATGGCAGCTATATCAGGTTATCAACCGATTACTATTCCCCCATCCTATGGTGGAAAGTATAAAAATAACAAGCCAAGTTCGTCCGGGCCGCATCTTGTCAAGTTCTTGCCCAGCATCTTATTGTAGGTAAACAAGTTCTGTACCCGGCATTTCTTTATAGGCAAACAAAGGTCAATGATAGGTATTGCATCCTATATGGTCGCAAGAAGATGGGTTTATATGGCAGCTATATCAGGTTATAAACCAATTTAGACCATACTTGGCACAGTTCTTGGAAGCCATACCAAAACGACCTATCCAAAATTTAAATCATATTGGATAGGAATTGCGCCCTCTAGAAGCTCAAGAAATCTAATCGGGAGATCGGTTTTTATGTCGGCTGATGGACGGTTTTAGACCATACATGGCACAGTTGTTGGAAGTCAATTCTCAACGATATGCGCAAAATTTCAGCCATATTAAAAATATTGTTCAAAAAAACCCAGTAAAGAAAGGCAAAAGTCGGGCGGAGCCGACTATACAATACCCAACACCACCTATTCAACATACATAATACTTACAATATCAAATAGTTTTGCATACCTATTGAAAAGCTGAATAAAACGTTGTGCGATTTTTTTAGATAGGACTTAGGTTAAGAATGATTTTCTTACGACTCCTAATATTACTGCCTAATAATAGCTGTCATATATGTATATCGCCCGATTTTCACTTCTAGACTTAGATTTAGATGTAGCTTATATATATATGTTTGGCAGATTTTGGGTAATTAGTAATAATGTTGCCATTTGTCAACTGTAGCAATTACAGTTTGAACATATTGGCTATGATCGAAATTTGATGGCAATAACCCATCTGAAATCATCCGCCGAGGTCCATCAAAATTGGTTCAGAATTAGATATACGTCCAATTTGTACTTATAGGGAAGTGTAAAGTATTTAAAAGTCGGCACCGCCCGACTTTTACCTTTCCTTACTGGTTTTAAATATAGAAAAAAATTAATTATTTTGTTTTCATTTATCGTAGTAAGAATGACCAGACTTTGTCTAATTAAAGGCAAAAGTACACACAATTTAGTAAAGTAAAGTAAAAAGCAAAAAATGTTTAAGACTTTAAATCTATAAATTACAAATTGGTAACCCTTAGGCATCTTAAAATCAAATTCCATTTATTGCAACGCTCTCAACCAAGCATATCAAAATAATTCAAGCATAACATTTAGGCAAATAAAATTTCACATACTCTAAGGATATCCTTCCTTCCTTCGTTCGACAACTGATCTCTCGACAAATGTTCGCTGGACCCTTAAAATAATTACACTACTCCCAGGGCAAACACAAAAACTCTCTAAACGATGCCTCAATCACTGTGTGTGCAGTGCAGTGCAGTGTGTGGTTATGTTTAAAAATATCCTTGCCTGGCATGGTACGCCCGGCCGAAGGCAATAGGGGTGACTCTTGCTGACTCTCATTTCATTTTATTAGCAAATTATTGTGTTAACCGAATTGTGAAATAAAGAACACTGCCAAACTGTTACGACAAATCATTTAGTCGAGTGCATTTGTCAGTAAAAATATTTTTTCTTTTGTTAGTTGATGGCAAGCAATTTGAGTTGAGGATGCAGAGGTCTCACTGTTGAGAATGAGTGACAGTGGGGTGGAAAATGTTGTCCATTAATCATGGTCAAACAAAAAGTCTCTAACTGTTACATTATAGATACAAATGATTTTATTAGTTTGTAATAAAATCTAGATAGTTAAAATCCATCCCACCCTAATTGAGGAAGACAATAGCAGCAGGTTGTAACTTTAGAGAGCTAAACATGAAAAGGCCAAGAGGTTAAGGTAGAAAATGAAATTTTTGATTAAATTTTCATCAAAAGATCATACGAACGAAAATGACATACCAAATTTTAGCCATATTGGGAACAATTTAAGGCTTAAACTGGGCAGATTGAAGGATCAGTTTATATGGGGCTGTATTCATGACGTCATCCTTAGATCTACTTCACACATCCAAGATCCAGGCAAAAGGGATAAAAATAGTGGTTAAAAGGTTTCCTTAGTGATAAAAGACCTTTCTGGACGGTATTATGTGTGGGAGTTAGGTTAGGTTGAAAAGAGGATGCTGATATCAATCCGTGCCATGTCAATATGGACATACACCTAAGCCAGTAATCGGCTTGACTAATAAATAACCTCGAAAAAGTAAATCTAAGTCAGGAATTCCGTGCTATTTACAAAATTTCAATTTGTTTTCCATACTATGCCCCTAAGTTGATTCATGTATGGTTTTATGTCACCACCAAATTGCCGTTATCGGGGCAATGACATAGGGTATGATCCAACATTTCATAATCTTCCCCACAAGCCCTACACTTGCTATCACTTGCCTATCTTTGCATTAGTGAGATATTACTCTTTTATATCCCGTTTTGATACCTTAAGCTATACTCACCTTCTTCTTACTTCCTTTCAGGTATAGGCTCGTCTTTTCACGATCCGGATCTCCCATCGGATTTTCGGCGTCCCACTGTCTGTCGCCCACGCTCTTAACTCGACCCAAAAGACTTCGGCTTAACCAAATTTATTTACAGCCTTCACTTTTGAATCGTCTGCTCTTCCATTTCCCCTTACTTCGCTGAGGCCCGGCATCCAAACGACCGCATTATGGTCAGGCAGTCTAAAAGATATATCTGTCCAAGGGGTTTTTAATGTACACCACACACTCTTTCCTCTTGCTTTGGCTCATCTGTGTAGCATGAAGTTCTAGATGGCAATACCAGAGTTCCGTCAATCCAAGACTGTGCCGCTGGCAGCAGTTCCCCGCACTGAAACTCATGTGTAGTCTCAGGTATCCGATTGGAAACCTCTTTCATTCCTTCGTCGCCTCGATTATTCCGCCATGGTATGAGCTACTCCAATACTCAATCCATTCTGCCATCGTCTTAAGTCTCATAGCCCCAGTGGTTGCCTCACACTTAATCTGTATGTCTATTGGTCGAATATTTAGAATAGTCTCCTGTTCTCTGAACTTGTTGCATTATCCTTACGTTGCACTTTTTTTCCATAGCTGTCCACCCATATACTGAGGCGTCGGTAAGTATTGGTCCAATTACCCTCTTGTAGAGTCATTGGACTATTCTCGGATTCAGACCCCATTTCGAACCTACATAGCGTCCAACATTTGTGAGCCTTCTCCGTATGCTCCTGAATGTAACACTTCCAATTCGATTTTCTGTCCAAGATTACACCTAAGTATTTGGCCTTGTTATATATCGAAATCGTTCTATTGAGGAAACGTGGTGCGTCAAAGTGCCCCACCTTCGTAGCCCTCATGAACAGGCAGATTTCATTCTTCTTTGGGCTAACATTTAGACCCTTAGGTCTACCTTAGTCGTATGCCATCTGCAAACCCCTTTCGGCTCTTCTGCATGGCTGATTCGGATCCTTACCTCTTAGAAGTATTTAAACATCGTTTGCGTAGCAGACGGGTTCAAATTACTCCTCAGTCAGCATTTGGTGATCACCCATAGGAGACGCGATGAAGTTGCCGTACATATTTTTATGTACTCAAGACCTTCTATCGGCAGATAGGTTTAAATAAGCTCTATATGTAGCTAAGGGATTGAAAATCTAGTACTTTTTTCAGTACATTTTCTTCCAGAGAAGTATCGATGTACCCCCGTGACCGATTTAGTACCTTTCAACCAACTACGAATTTTTCGACCAATCAGATTGATATTCGAGTTTTATTATTTTTAGAGCGGATGCACAAAATAGGAATATTGACTTGTTAGTCGATGGAATCATGTCCGCCCGACTGTTGAAATTGCCTTAAGCAGCCAGTTTGGGGATTTTATTGGGGCAATATAAGTTCGTAAAAAGTTAAAGACCCCTTATGCTTGAGTCTCCTTCCTTCAGTTATTGAGCGTCTAGAAAGCGTTGGGAGCGGAGAGGGCCCCTAACACTGTATGAGAATTGTGTTCTACACCTAAATACCTTTCATTAAGGCCACCGATTGGTCTATATGGTAAGGCTTCTACATAAATGGCTGTTATACTGTGTAATCAGTAATCTGTTAGGCAGACTTTTCCAGAGACAAGTCTCTGATTTCTGCAATAGAATATTTTTGAAATCTATATGAAAAATTTCGGCCCAATTCGTACCTCTTTAGTACTGTAAAAAAATTGAATTTTCAAACTTAACCTGCCATAAAAAAAAACAAGTAAAAGCGTACTAAGTTCGGCCGTGCCGAATCTTGGGAACCCACCACCATGGATTCTGTTGAAAATTTATACTAAATAAATTTAGTTGAAGTATTTTATTTTATTTTACATACCAAACTTCTGTCAAACCAGCAAAAAGTAAAGATTCTAGGAACTGAACAAAGATGATCGAGAGACCGATTAACATGGTTGCTATACCACGTTATACCACGTTGGATATAGAAGAGGTACCTTATCATTGAGCTTAAACTTGAATCGAACAGCACTCATTGATATGTCAGAAGTTTTCCACTGTTCCTTAATGAAATATTCATGGGCAAATTTTCAGTTAGGAGCCTATATGAGGTTATGAGCCGATTTGAGCCATACTTGCGCTCTCTATCGGCGCATGAAGTGAAGATTTAAATCGGTTTGTATTAGAGATATATCAGGATATGAACCGATTTAAACCACACATCGCACAGCTGTTTACGGTCAAAACAAAAGATACTAATTGCCCCAAATCGGATAATAATTGCGCCCTCTAGCGGCTGAAGAAGTCAAATCGGGAGATCGGTTTATATGGGAGCATATGAGGTTATGAACCGATTTGAAACGTACTTAATACAGTTGTTGGAAGTGATACCAAAACACCAGTTTCAGCCGAATTGGATAAGAATTGCTAAACAGACTAAGAATGTCAAGACGATCAAGAATATATATACTTTGTTAGATCTCCGATCAATATTTCGATGTGTTAGAAACGGAATGACACCAACCGAAGACACAAACAAAATATTCGACAAAACATATTTTTGCCGTCGGAAAAAATACTACCTTTCAGCTCAAAGCCAGAGAACAACTGACTTGCTTTTACCATACCCATTTTCTCTTAAAATCTTTAAATGTTCAAACGTTCGTTTAAGTTCGTGCCAAAAAAAGCAATGCTTGCTTACAGGAATGCAACTGTGTAAGTGGAGGAGGATGCACCCGCTTACGCTTATGCACCTAGCACTAAATTATTTTTCATTCTATTTCCAGCGTTCAATTATAAAACTTCAAGGAACAACCTTCGAGTAAGAACAAGTAAAAAGGCGTTAAGTTCGGCCGGACCGAACTTTGGATACCCACCACCTCGGGTATATATGTAAACCACCTTTCATCAAAATTCGGTGAAAATTTCATACCTTATACTAATATACCTGATACCGATCTGAACTATATAGGACACGATGTCGAAAAACCGAACATAAGTCACTGTGTCAAATTTCAGTGAAATCGGATTATAAATGCGCCTTTTATGGGGCCAAGACTTTCAATCGAGATATCGGTCTACATGGCAGCTGTATCCAAATCTGGACCGATTTGGGCCAAGTTGCATAAACATGTTGAAAAGCCTAACACAAAGCATTGTCCCAAATTTCGGCCAAAATCGGACAATAAATGCCTCTTTTATGGGCCCTTAACCTTAAATCGAGAGATCGGTCTATATGGCAGCTATATGCAAATCTGGACCGATCTGGGCAAAATTGAAGAAGGACGTCGAAGAGCCTAACCAAACTCACTGTGTCAAATTTCAGCGACATCGGACAATAAATGCGTCTTTTATCGCCCCAACACCTAAAACCTAGATATCGGTCAATATGGCAGCTATATCCAAATCTGGACCGATCTGTGCGATATTGCAGAAGTATGTCAAGGGGCTTAACAAAACTCACTGTTCCAAATTTCGGCGACATCAGACAATAAATGAGCCCAAAACAATATATCAAGAAATCGGTCTATATGGCAGCTATATCTAAATCTGAACCGATCTGGACCAAATTGAAGAAATATGTCAAAGGGCCTAACACAACACACTGTCCCAAATTTCAACAAAATCGGATAATGAATGTGGTTTTTATGGGCCTTACACCGTAAATCGGAGGATCGATCTATATGGCAGCTATATCCAAATCTGGACCGATTTGAGCCAAATTAACGAAGGATGTCGATGGGTCTAAGACAATTCACTGTCCCGAATTTCATCAAAATCGGATAATAAATGTGGCTTTTGTGGGCCTAAGACCCTTAACCGGAGGATCGGTCTATATGGCAGCTATATCCAAATCTGAACCGATCTGGGCCAATTTATCGAAGGAATTCGAAGGGTCTAAGACAACTCACTGTCCCAAATTTCAGCGAAATCGGATAATAAATGTGGCTTTTATGGGCCTAAGACCCTAAATCGGAGGATCGGTCTATATGGCAGCTATATCTAAATCTGGACCGATCTGAGCCAAATTGACGAAGGAAGTCGAAGGGCTTAACACAACTCACTGCCCCAAATTTCAAAAAAAAATAGGATAATAAATGTGGCTTTTATGGGCCTAAGACCCTAAATCGGCGGATCGGTCAATATGGGGGCTATATCAAGATATAGTCCGATATAGCCCATCTTCGAACTTAACCTGCTTATGGACAAAAAAAGAATCTGTGCAAAATTTCAGCTCAATATCTCTATTTTTAAAGACTGTAGCGTGATTTCAACAGACAGACGGACAGACGGACGGACATGTCTAGATCGTCTTAGATTTTTACGCTGATCAAGAATATATATACTTTATAGGGTCGGAAATGGATATTTCGATGTGTTGCAAACGAAATGACAAAATGAATATACCCCCATCCTTCGGTGGTGGGTATAAAAAGTATGTTCTTGCTTTACAATTTACTTAAAAATAGCGCTGAATTTAGCGATAGAAACAATTGCGCTGCATGGTAGTGCTCACAAAAATCTTAGTGCTATCAATTTTTTGAAAAATTTTTGCTGGGTCTATGCATCAACAGAAGTTGAATAATTCCATTGAAATATTCTGATGTTATCTCTTGGGAATCTCAGAAATTTAGATCAACATTGCATGAATGCCCAAACCATCAAAACCTCCTTCTTTTGCTTCTGCGGCTTCCTAAATAAAATTCCAGTTTCAATTATTTTGTTGCACAACAAAGAGGCTAATTTTGTTAACTAATGCGAATAAACCACAACTGTAACAATCCGTCTTCTTAAAAATGCCCTGGAATGCCAATAAATCCGTATGTAATTTAATCTGGCCATCATTTAAGGATACGATAAAAGGATGTATTTACGTAATTGAATAGAATTCGAATGCTCGGAAACTGGAACAAAAACAATAACAATTGCCTGGGACTGGGACTGGGACTGGAAGGCCAAACCAAACCAAACTTTTCATTATATTATTTATATTTTGAACACATGTTAGAAATCCGCCTTAGCCTTTGGTTAGAGGCAAAGTGATGATGTTGCCGTTGACTGTGTGGCTGGCAAGAGATGGAGGTGAAGGTGGTGGTTTTGCCAAGCGAAAATACCGCCCTCTCGGTTTCGTCTATGCCTCTATGGGATTGGCATGCTGTGGTAACTTTAACATTTTGTTGCAAATGTTGACTACCTTTCATGTTTCCTCTGTGGCCACTTGAGGCTGTGTGCAGCTCTCTCAACTTTAGCTTTGGTGTGGGTCTCTATGTTTGCTTTTGGCCCTGGCATTGTTGAACATCAGTTCGTCATGGCATTTCAGCAGTATAGGCATTGCTAAACGTTCATAACTTGTCAGTTTATTACGCTGTCATCACTTGCAACGTATCCCTCATCACAGCCACATTCATCATTGATGACGCGTCGTCATCGCCATCATCACCCATCATTCTACTTTCTTTGCAAAGGGTACTTCGCTTTCATACGCACAATGTTGGCTTTTGCGGTGGCAAGTTATTCGTTATTATTTTTCAAGTGTCAGTTACTTACAAGGATTACTCAATGGCTAACAATTAATCCTTTGCACACTAGGGAATGCCAGCGGCCAAAGGCTTTAGCCTGCTGGCCATAGCCAACCATTGTCAATGGATATTATTAAGGATTATGAGTGTTAACATTCCAAAGAGCAAATGGTATTTTGAAGTTAAGTTCGCATGAAATTTCCATTTGTTCTTAAAACGAATGTTTTCAAAGGATAACTTAAAGCGATAAGAAGGAAAATGCTATTAAGGGAAAGACCAAGCAGTAAGAAACTTTTTGAAAAACTTTTCGATAATAATGTTTAAAAATTTCTAAAATTTTGAGTATCACAAAAACGTTTGTCAAATCTTGGGATGGGAAAAAACATTGCCCTACTCCCACCAAAGGCTACCGAAGCGCAGAGGTTAAAATGTCCGCCTATGACGCTGAACGCCTGGGTTCGAATCCTGGCGAGACCATCAGAAAAAACAATTTTCAGCGGTGGTTTTCCCTTCTAATGCTGGCAACATTTGTAAGGTGCTATGCCATGTAAAACTTCACTCCAAAGAGGTGTCACACTGCGGCACGCCGTTCGGACTCGGCTATAAAATGGAGGCCCATAAACTTGAATCGGACTGCACTCAATGATATGTGAGAAGTTTGCCACTGTTCCTTAGTGGAATGTTCATGGGCAAAATTTTCATTTGTTCTCCCATCAAAAGCCGATTGGTTAAATTTTCTTTAAGGCAGACTTTGAGAATTTTTTCACACTGTGAGAATTTCATCACACTTTGAGAATTTTATCACATACACCAAACTCTCACAACAACACGCTCTCACCCACATATTGGAAGTTTTGAATGCCGGAAGAATTGTAATATTGCTGGATATGCATTTTTATTACGATCTTTAGAAAAAAACGGAAAAAAAGTATTTTATTTCATTATCCTGTAGACTGAGCTTATCCTGTCTAAGTAAACGGTTTTCCAATAGGGACTTAACAACTTTTAATGTAATTTGTGAAAGCGCTTTTACACTTATCATATAACAATCACTATCCTAAAAAGTAAGGAGGGCTAATGGCAAGATTTATAAATTTATAATTTTCGAGAGAATCGGTTTACAAATGACCATTTTATTGTAATTTCAGTCCAAATCGGACAATCATATATATGGGAGCAATATCCAAATCTGAACCGATTTTTTTCAAACACAATAGACTTTGTCTCTAGGCCCAAGAAAATACTTGGGCCAAATTTGAAGACGATCGGATGAAAATTGCGACCTGTATTTTGTACACAAATTAACATGGACCGTCGGACATAGCTAAATGGAGTCAAACAATGAGTCCATCGGTATACTTATCAATGGGTCTATCTGTCTTCCTTCTGGGTGTTACAAACAAATTCACTACGTTATAATACCCTGTACCACAGTAGTGGTGTGGGGTATTAAAATGTTCTACCGAAATTCGGAGTCGGTGACCGTTACTTTGAGAGCAAAATCATCTTCAGTGACAAAGTTCATTTTTAGTTTAAAGGGCTCGTTAATAAGCAAAATATGCGTTATTGGTCAGGTGAAAATCCACATCTGCTTCACGAGTCAACACTTCATCCACAAAAAATAACTGTTTGGTGGGGTTTGCATACCGGCGGCGTCATTGGGCCATACTTCTTCGTCGGCAATGCCAATCGTCACGTTACCGTGAATGGACAACGCTATTGCACCATGCTCACTGATCATTTTTGGCCTGAATTGGAAGACATGGACCTGGGCAACATGCGGTTTCGACATGACGGTGCCACAAGCCATGCAACACACGTTACAATCAATTTATTGAAATTGTTCGGGCTGCCAAATCTTCATTTGTGGTCCGATTTTTATATCTACCACCATGACTATACTAACCTAGTCATTCCGTTTGTAACACCTCGAAATATTCGTCTAAGACCCCATAGAATATATATATATTCTTGATCGTCTCGACGTTCTGAGTCGATCTAGCTATGTCCGTCCGTCCGTCCGATTTGACTTCTTAAGTGCTTACAAGCCGCAATTTTCTGATTTGGCTGATATTTAGCACGTGATGTTTTGTTATGACTTCCAACAAGTGTGCCAAGTACGGTCCAAATCAGTTTATAACCTGATATAGCTTCCATATAAACCAATCTCCCGATTTTACTTCTTTAGCCCTTACAAGCCGCAATTTTTGTCCGATTTGGCTGAAATTTTGCATGCTGTGTTCTGTTACGACTGCCAACAACTGTGCCAAATAGGGTTCACATCAGTTTATAACCTAACATAGCTCCTCTGTAAATCGGTCACTCGTCATCGTAGTTCGGTTCCTATAAGATATAATTTTTGCTGGTTTGACATGCCAAAGAAGGTATGTAGAATAAAATTATGCCGTTCAACTAAATTTATTTTGTATAAATCCATTATCATTATCGGAATCCATGGTGGTGTGTTCCCAAGATTCGGCCCGGTCGAACATGGCACGCTTTTACTTGTTTTTGCCCTGAATTGGAAGACTTGGACGTGGACAATATGCGGTTTCAACACGATTTACTGCAGAGCAGGCTTGATGAGCGTATTATCTAAGAAATGGGTCAGTCGATTGAACGCCTCGTTCGTGCGTTTTAACGTCTCTAGACTATTTTCTTCGGGGCTTCGTGAAGACATTTGGTAATACCAACAAGCCGACGACGCAGAGTGGAATAGTTAGAGCTGAGATGGTATCGAGAACGTGTGACAAATTTCAAGGACCTAGGTGGTTCGGTCACATTTTCATTTAGTCATTCCGTTTCGAAATATCCATTTCCGAACCTACAAAGTATATATATTTCTGATTGTCATAAAATTCTAAGACTATTTAACGATGTCCGTGGGTCCGTCAGTTGTAATCACTCCAGTCTTTAAAAATTGAGATATAGAGTTGAAATTTTGCACGGACTCGTATCTTTTCTATACGCAGAATAAGTTGTTGATTGGGCCCAATCAGACTTTGTAATGATATAGCTTATAGCTGCCATATAGACTCATCTGGCAATTTAGGGTCTTAAGTCTATAAGATTTCGCTGAAATTTGAAACAGATATTCAAACCTGATATTGATCATATTTACATATATAGCTACCATATAGACCGTTATGTCAATTAATGGCCTTGAGCCCATTAAATCAGCATTTATAACCTTCCGTCATCACACCTGAATATGGTCCAGATTCGATAATATTTATATATAGCTGTCATATAAACTGAGGCTGCCGTATAGACATTAAAGTCGCAATTATATGCCGATTTCGCTAAAATTTGAATCACTGAGTTGATTTAAGCCTCTCGACATTCGACTCCAATATGGTTCGGATTGGACCATATTTAGGTATAGCTGCCATATAGAGCGGTCTGCCGAATTAGGGTCTTAAGCCTGTAGGACTGCAATTATTATCCGATTTCTCTGAAATTTTAAATAGTAAGTTGATTAAAGCCTCCCGATAAATGACTCAAATATCGCTCAGATCGGTCTGCCGAAATAGGGTCTTAAGCCCATAGGATTGCAATTATTATTCGATTTCTCTGAAATTTGAAATAGTAAGTTGATTAAAGCCTCCCGATAATCGACTCAAATATCGCTCAGATCGATCTTTATTCAGATTTAGCTGCCATGTAGAGCGATCTTCCGATTATTAGACCCTCCACCATAAGATGGGGGATATACTAATTTCGTCATTCTGATTGTAACTACTCGAAATATTCGTCTGAGACCCCATAAAGTATATATATTCTTGATCGTCGCGACATTCTATGTCGATCTAGCCATGTCCGTCCGTCCGTCCGTCCGTCTGCCTGTCGAAAGCACGCTAACTTCCGAAGGAGTAAAGCTATCCGCTTGAAATTTTGCACAAATACTTCTTATTAGTGTATTGTAAATGGGCCAAATCGGTTCATGTTTTGATATAGCTGCCATATAAACCGATCTTGGGTTTTGACTTCTTGAGACTCTAGAAAGCGCAATTCTTATCCGATTTTATTGAATTTTTGCACGTAGAGTTTTGGTATCACTTCCAACTACTGTGCTAAGAATGGTTTACATCGGTACATATTTTGATATAGCTGCCATATAAACCGATCTTGGGTCTTGACTTCTTGAGCCTCTAGAAAGCTCAATTCTTATCCGATTTTATTGAATTTTTGCACGTAGAGTTTTGGTATCACTTCCAACTACTGTGCTAAGAATGGTTTACATCGGTACATATTTTGATATAGCTGCCATATAAACCGATCTTGGGTCTTGACTTCCTGATCCTCTAGAGGGCGCAATTCTCGTCGGACTTTATTGAAATTTTGCGCGTAGTGTTACGGTAGCACTTCCAACAACTACGCTAAGTAAGGTTTAAATAGGTACATGTTTTGATATAGCTGCCATATAAACCGATCTTGGATCTTGACTTCTTGAGACAATAGAGCGCGCAATTCTCATCCGATTTGGCTGAAATTTTGCATGAGGTGTTTTGTTATGACTTCCAATAACTGTGCTAAGTGTGGCGTAAATCGCTATAGAACCTGATATTGCTGCCATATAAACCGATCTGGGATCTTGACTTCTTGAACCTCTAGAGGGCGCAATTCTCATCCGATTTGGTAGAAATTATGTACAACGACTCTCTCATGACCTTCAACATTCGTGTCGAATATGGTCTGAATCGATCTATAGCTTGATACAGCTCTCATATAAACCGATCTCCCGATCTTGAGCCCCTACAAGGCGCAATTCTTATCCGAATGAACTGAAGTATTACACAATGACTTCTACAATGTTCAACATTCATTTATGGTCCGAATCGGACTATAACTTGTTATAGCTCCAATAGCATAACAGTTCTTACTCAATATTCTTTATTTGCCTAAAAAGAGATACCGCGCATAGAACTCGGACAAATGCGATCCTTGGTGCCGAACTTAGCACACTCTTATTTGTTTAGACTTTTTATGAATACCAACATGCCCGACGTGGGCTCCTTTGTCCTTGAATTTATTTATTCATACGAAAATAGTACGTCATATCCAATTAGTACATTGCAAATGACACCTATCATTAAAAGCCCATATGTTTTCATTTATCTAACCAGCAGTGGCTCATATAAATTCATTTGCATGAACATGGTTGTTTCATCCTTTTGTCCAACACGCAAAAAAAGTTGTATATTACCAAATAAGTGTTTTTTCCAAAGAACTAAGCAAACATTATGGTTCCCCTAACTATATATTTTTCTGCAAGAGATTTAAAAAAAGCAAGTAATCGAAATAAAATTTTATTTAAAACTTCTCGAAAAAGGATTAGAGAGACAATGTATTACAAGGATTAATATGAACAAAACTTAATTTTTTTTTTTTTTTTTTTTTAGATTGTGGCCATAATGCACTTCCGTTGAATTTCTGTCAATTCCAACAATGTGTTTAAAATGGTCATCCAATTGCGAGAGGATTTATTTTGGGGAAAATAGAAAACGATTAGAAAAGATTTAAAGAGGAATTTAGTCGAATATTTTCATTCAGACATCTATTATAACGAGTGCAAGAGGCACTGATGGGAGGTAACATGGTTGAACATGGTTGCGGAATAGAAGTAAAATGACGACCTAACGACAAAGGTATGAAAGGGGATGTCTGGAAGAAAGAGAGATAGAAGTAAGGAAGAGAGGATTTTCTATACAGAACATATTAAGAGAAGTTCCAAAGCGACGACAATTTCCATCACGATTCTAGTTTTTACTATATAAACTTTATATATTTGAACCAAGAGCGTAGACTATTGTATGTTTTTTTGGTATTATATCGTTTTATGTTTGTTGTTTTTTGAAAACTTACTTAGAACATTTGAGAAATACTATAAAATATGAAAGTATTTTGTGTACAGTAAAGATTTCATAAAGCAAGTAAAAAGGCGTTAAGTTCTGCCGGGCCGAACTTTGGATACCCACCACCTCGGGTATATATGTAAACACCTTTCATCAAAATTCGGTGAAAATTTCATACCTTATACTCATATACCTCATACCGATCTGAACTATATACGACACGGATGTCGAAAAGCCGAACATAAGTCGCTGTGTCAAATTTCAGTGAAATCGGATTATATATGCGCCTTTTATGGGGCCAAGACTTTAAATCGAGATATCGGTCTACATGGCAGCTATATCCAAATCTGGACCGATTTGGGCCAAGTTGCATAACACTAAGCACTGTCCCAAATTTCGGCGAAATCGGATAATAAATGCCTCTTTTATGGGCCCTAAACCTTAAATCTGGACTGATCTGGGCAAAATTGAAGAAGGACGTCGAAGAGCCTAACCAAACTCACTGTCCCAAATTTCAGCGACTTCGGACAATAAATGCGTCTTTTATGGCCCCAAAACCTAAAACCTAGATATCGGTCTATATGGCAGCTATATCCAAATCTGGACCGATATGTGCGATATTGCAGAAGTATGTCAAGGGGCTTAACTTAACTCACTGTTCCAAATTTCGGGGACATCGGGCAATAAATGAGCAATTTATGGGCCCAAAACCATAAATCAAGAAATCGGTCTATATGGCAGCTATATCCAAATTTGAACCGATCTGGACCAAATTGAAGATATATATCAAAGGGCCTAACACAACTCACTGTCTCAAATTTCAGCGAAATCGGATAATGAATGTGGCTTTTATGGGCCTTAGACCCTAAATTGGAGGATCGGTCTATATGGCAGCTATATCCAAATCTGAACCGATCTGGACCAAATTAAAAAAAAAAAAACATGTCAAAAGGCCTAAGACAACTCACTGTCCCAAATTTCAGCGAAATCGGACCATAAATGTGGCTTTTATGGGCCTTAGACCCTAAATTGGAGGATCGGTCTATATGGCAGCTATATCCAAATCTGGACCGATCTGAGCCAAATTGACAAAGGATGTCGAAGGGCCAAACACAACTCACTGTCCCAAATTTCAACAAAATCGGATAATAAATGTGGCTTTTATGGGGCTAAGACCCTAAATCGGCGGATCGGTCTACATGGGGGCTATATCAAGATATAGTCCGATATAGCCCATCTTCGAACTTAACCTGCTTATGGACAAAAAGTATCTGTGCAAAATTTCAGCTCAATATCTCTATTTTTAAAGATTGTAGCGTGATTTCAACAGACAGACGGACGGACATGGCTAGATCGTCTTAGATTTTTACGCTGATCAAGAATATATATACTTTATAGGGTCGGAAATGGATATTTCGATGTGTTGCAAACGGAATGACAAAATGAATATACCCCCATCCTTCGGTGGTGGGTATAAAAAATCTAACCAATAACTGAAATACTGAAATCCCATATCAAATGGCCCTTCGATTTGATTTCTTGAGCCTCTACATGTTGCAATTGTTACCAGATTTGGCAAATTTTACACAGATGTTCTGGCATGACTTCCAACAACCGTGGCAAGAATGATTCACATTGGAGTGTAATCTGACATATGAATCAGTCTCCCGTATTGACATCTTGAGACCCTGTAGGTCAAAATTTTTATCAGATTTGGCTGAAATTTGGCACAGTAAGTTGTCCAAGATCCCTCGACATCAAATTGAACCATATTTGGATAAAGCTCCCACATAGACAGATCTCCCAATTGAAGGTCCTTCACCCATAAATGGCTTATTTATCACCCGCATTTGCCTAAATTTGTTACAATGATGAACAATTTTTAAGTACATTTTCACTGAAAATTTCTTAAGCAAATTATCAGTGTAAAAACTTTTAACAAAACATTCACTGTGAAAATTTCTTAAGTAAATTTTCTTTAGTAAATTTTCACTGAAAATTTTCTTTAGTAAAATTTCAAATTTTCTTTAGTAAATTTTCACTGAAAATTTAATGAAGTAAAAAGGAATACTAATTTTCACTGACAGTATTCTTTAGTAAATTTTCACTGAAAATTTACTGAAATAAAAAGGAATACTAAACAAATTGAGGCCTTGGGCCTATTTAAAGCCCATTCATTACTCGACTGAATTTTGGCATAGTGAATTGTAATAGTCGCCTCAACATCAAAACGAAGTATTTCCTGGATCGGACAATATATATATATACCGATCTGCTATATGTACCAATCTCCCGATGTAGGTCTTTCGATGTCTAGTAAGGTCCATATTGGACCATATTTGTATTTAGTCCCCATATTAACTGATTTCCCAAGGTCTCATGACCGTGGGCATAAAAGATGTTTTCAGTTCAGAAGTTTATTTTGGAAACATAAAGAATATTTGTGTCAAACATAAGTACACAAAAATGAAAAACAGAAACCTTCTTTGGTTGAACTACAAGTGTTTTTTTATAACAAGTATATTTTCAACACTCCCTCTCAAACCGAATATAGAAACTATACAAATTATTGCATATTCATTAATGCTACGAATACGAATTTCTTATGTTTAATCTTTGGCAAATTTTTGGTACAAATATCAGCGACCATATCTCCAGTGTTCAGATAATTCAATTCAACTTGTTATACCCACCACCGAAGGATGGGGGTATATTCATTTTGTCATTCCGTTTGCAACACATCGAAATATCCATTTCCGACCCTATAAAGTATATATATTCTTGATCAGCGTAAAAATCTAAGACGATCTAGCCATGTCCGTCCGTCTGTCCGTCTGTCTGTTGAAATCACGCTACAGTCTTTAAAAATAGAGATATTGAGCTGAAATTTTGCACAGATTCTTTTTTTGTCCATAAGCAGGTTAAGTTCGAAGATGGGCTATATCGGACTATATCTTGATATAGCCCCCATATAGACCGATCCGCCGATTTAGGGTCTTAGGCCCATAAAAGCTACATTTATTATCCGATTTTTGTTGAAATTTGGGACAGTGAGTTGTCTTAGGGCCTTCAACATCCTTTGTCAATTTGGCTCAGATCGGTCCAGATTTGGATATAGCTGCCATATAGACCGATCGTCCGATTTAGGGTCTAAGGCCCATAAAAGCCACATTTATGGTCCGATTTCGCTGAAATTTGGGACAGTGAGTTGTCTTAGGCCCTTTGACATGTTTCTTTAGTTTGGTCCAGATCGGTTCAGATTTGGATATAGCTGCCATATAGACCGATCCTCCGGTTTAGGGTCTTAGGCCCAGAAAAGCCACATTTATTATCCGATTTTGATGAAATTCGGGACAGTGAATTGTGTAACGCCCATCGACATCCTTCGTTAATTTTGCTCAGATCGATTCAGATTTGGATATAGCTGGCATATAGATCGATTCTCCGATTTATGGTGTAAGGCCCATAATAGCCACATTAATTATCCGATTTTGCTGAAATTTGGGACAGTGAGTTGTGTTAGGCCCTATGACATATTTCTTCAATTTGGTCCAGATCGGTTCAAATTTGGATATAGCTGCCATATAGACCGATTTCTTGATTTATGGTTTTGGGCCCATAAAATGCTCATTTATTGCCCGATGTCCCCGAAATTTGGAACAGTGAGTTAAGTTAAGCTCTTTGACATACATCTGCGATATCGCACAGATCGGTCCAGATTTGGATATAGCTGCCATATAGACCGATATCTAGGTTTAAGGTTTTTGGGCCATAAAAGACGCATTTATTGTCCGATGTCACTGAAATTTGAGACAGTAAGTTTGGTTAGGCTCTTCGACGTCCTTCTTTAGTTTTGCCCAGATCGGTCCACATTTGAATATAGCTGCCATATTGACCGATCTCTGGATTTAAGGTTTAGGGCCCATAAAAGAGGCATTTATTGTCCGATTTCGCCGAAATTTGGGACAGTGCTTTGTGTTAGGCTCTTCGACATGTTTTTGCAATTTGGCCCAAATCGTTCCAGATTTGGAAGGCTATAAATGGGCCTTTTATGGGGCCATGACCGATTTCACTGAAATTTGACACAGTGACTTATGTTCGGCTTTTCGACATCCGTGTCGTATATAGTTCAGATCGGTATGAGGTATATGAGTATAAGGTATGAAATTTTCACGGAATTTTGATGAAAGGTGGTTTACATATGTACCCGAGGTGGTGGGTATTCAAAGTTCGGCCCGGCCGAACTTAACGCCTTTTTACTTGTTTTTCACTGACGACTTCACGAATTTGGTGATACTTTATGTCAATATGCTTACTGCGGTTGTGAAATATGGGGTTTGTTGCACACTTCGTAGCTCCTTGACGTTGAGTATCACTGGTTTTTCTTCAACGTCTTCAAGCTCTTGTAGCTATCTTTTTAAGTATATAGCTTCTTGGGCCGCATTTGAAACTGACATGTACTCCGCCTCTGTGCTACTTGAAGCCACAACACTTTGCTTTTTGGATTCCCACGAAATCAAGTAACTTCCATGATAAAATAAGAATCCCGTATAGGACTTTCTATCTAAGGGATTTCCTCCCCAATCTGCGTCAGCATAGCCAATCAATCCGTTTGCACCAAATATGTATTCGAGCTTCAAGTCAATCGTACCAGCCAAATACCTTATTATTTTCTTCTCGGCATTAAAATGTTCTATGTGGGGGTCGCTATTCCTCTGTGATAGCTTCGCAACAGAGTGTATGATATCCGTCAACCTTCGAATTGGTTATTGATATACACACGGGCATTATCACTTCTAAGCATTTTAATCCTCTTTCCCGTATGACGCTCGACTTAAATTTTTCACTCTTTGTTTTCATGAAGAAGATGAATATGCGACGATACTTGCCATCAATAAAAGTAGCAAAATATCTGGAACCACCAACAGATTTAACACGTCTTGCGTTTATGCTCATTGGTATGTTTCGAAACTTGCAAGGCATTTACTAAGTTGTTCACAAACAAACAAACAACAATCCAAACAACAAACAAACAAACGAACACAAATTGATTTTTATATATAAGATCGTGTACAGACGATATTCAACAAAAAGGTTAAGAGGGGTGCCAAAACGCACTGTTTCTGATTTCATTAAAATCGTATGAAAAATGATCGTCTTATGGGCTCAATACTCTACTTCGGGAGATCCGTCTATATGACAGCTATATCCAAATATGATCCGATATTAATGATATTCAACAAAACGGTTTACAGTGATACCGGAACTCGCTGTGCCAAATTTCGTTGAAATAGAATGAAAAATGATCCTTTCGTAGGCTCATTACACAATATCGGGAAGTCGGTATATATGACAGTTATTTCCAAATATGGTCCGATGTGTACCACATTCGACACTGTGCCAAATTTCATCGGATTCGGGTAATAAATGGAATTTTTATGTGGTCGGTCTATGGGCAGCTATATCCAAATATAGTCCGATCTGAACCACACTTCACAGAAATGAATAGGGGTCTACCTGAACTCACTGGGTCAAATTTCATCGGAATCGGATGAAAAAATTATCAATTTATTGCCTCAAGACTTTAAGTCTGGAGATCGGTCTATGTACAACACAAATCAGATTTTATGAGATCAGAAGATCAGATATTTATATATATCAGTTTTTACCTCACTGTTCCAAATTTCGGCGACATCGAACAATAAATACTCCTTTTATGGGCCCAAAACCTTAAATCAATAGATCGGTCCATATGGAAGCTATATCCAAATCTGCGATCTGCACCAAATTGAAGAAAGATGTCGAAGGGCCTAGCTCAACTCACATTTCCAAATTTTGGCAAAATCAGACAATAAATGCGCCTTTTATGGGCGCAAGTCCTTGAATCGAGAGACTGGTCTATATGACCGCTATATCCAAATCTGGACCGATCTGAGCCAAATTGAAAAAAGATGTCGAAGGGCCTAACTCAACCCACAGTTGCAAATTTTGGCGAAATCGGACAATAAATGCGCCTTTTATGGGCCCAAGACCTTAAATCGAGATATCGGTCTACATGGTAGCTTTATCCAAATCTGGACCGATCTAGGCCAAATTGAAACAAGAAGTAAAATAGAGAGATCGATTTATATGGAAGCTGTATCGCCTATAGACCGATTCAGACCATAATAAACACGTATGTTAATGGTCATGAGAGAATCCGTCGTAAAAAATTTCAGGCAAATCGGATAGAGGTCGCTACAGGCTCAAGAAGTCAAGATCCCAGATCGGTTTATATGGGGTCTTGTACTTGTACTTTATTTGACATAGTTGTTGAAAGTAACAATAAAAAACGTCTTGCGAAATTTCAGCCAAATCGGATAGAAATTGAGCCCTCTAGAAGCTCAAGAAGTCAAGTCCCCACATCTGTTTATATGACAGCTATATCAGGTTATGAACCGATTTGATCCATATTTGGCACAGTTGTTGGATATCATAACAAAATACTACGTGCCAAGATTCATTCAATTTGGATAAGAATTGCGCACTCTAGAGGCTCAAGAAGTCAAGACCCAAGATCGGTTTATATGGCAGCTATATCAGGTTATGGACCGATTTGAACCATACTTGGCACAGTTCTTGAATATCATAACACAACTCGTCATGCAAAATTTAATCCCAATCGGATAAGAATTGTGCACTCTAGAGGCTCAAGAAGTCAAGACCCAAGATCGGTTTATATGGCAGCTATATCAAAACATGGACCGATATGGCCCATTTACAATACCAACCGACCTACACTAATAAGAAGTATTTGTGCAAAATTTCAAGTCGCTAGCTTTACTCCTTCGGAAGTTAGCGTGCTTTCGTCAGACAGACGGACGGACGGACGGACGGACGGACAGACAGACGGACGGACGGACGGACAGATGGACGGATGGACAGACGGACGGACATGGCTAGATCGACATAAAATTTCACGACGATCAAGAATATATATACTTTATGGGGTCTCAGACGAATATTTCGAGTAGTTACAATCAGAATGACGAAATTAGTATACCCCCCATCATATGGTGGAGGGTATAAAAAAGAAGTCGAAGGGCCTTACACAACTCACGGTCCCATATTTCATCAAAATCGGATAATAAATTTGGCTTTTATGAGCCTAAGACCCTAAATAGGCGGATCGGTCTATTTGGTAAATATATCCAAATCTGGGCCGATCTGGGCCAAATTGAATAAGGATATTGAAGGGCCTAACACAACTCACTGTCCCAAATTTGGGCAAAATCGGATAATAAACCTGGCTTTCATGGGTCTAAGACCCTAAATCGGCGTATCGATCTATATGGGGGCTATATCAAGATATTGTCCGATATAGCCTATCTTCAACTTAACCTTCTTATGGACAAAAAAAAAAGAATCTGTGCAAAGTTTCAGCTCAATATATCTATTTTTAAAGACTGTAGCGTGATATCAACAGACAGACGGACGGACACGGATAGATCGTCTTCGATTTTTCGCTTTTGAGATTAAGCGAAGAATAATACAGGCAAATAGATGCTACTTTGGACTAAGTAAGCAGTTTCGAAACAAGGCCACCTCTCGACAGACGAAGATTACACTATACAAGACACTGATACTACCCGTGCTGTTATATGAATTTGAAGCATGGGTACTTGTGAAAGCAGATGAGTCAGTGCTTGGAGTATTTGAGAGAAAGATTCTTCCTAAAATATATGGACCAGTTTGCGTTAATGGAGAATATAGGCGACGTATGAACCACGAGCTGTATGAGCTGTATGACGACGATAGCATAGTTACACGCGTTAAAAAAACAACGGCTGCGTTGGCTAGGTCATGTTGTCAGAATGGATGAAGAAGCTCCAGCAAAGAAGTCTTTTGAAGACAAACACGGTGGTACACGCAAACCGGGAAAGATCAAGTTGTGGGAGCCACCTCGAAACTTGGTGTCAGAGATTTTATTCCATATATTCGGTGGGTATTCTAAGTTCGGCCCGACCGAACTTAATGCGTTTTAACTTGTTTTTTCAACCTTTTTTTTGTTGACGAACAACCGAATGGTATGTTTATCCTATACCTTTTTTGTTGATTTGGCCTAATACCTTTCTTTACTCCTCCTCTTTGAGCCTGTTAACATGTCTAGACGTGGACGTGGAAGGATGCGATATTATACAATAGTTTTCCAGCAACCTTCTAAGGCAGGTAGTTGGAAAACTACATTATTGTCAAAGAGCTCTAAAGTTGAAAGACAATATAGCCTTAGCGAAAACTTTTGCCTGCATTTTTGTTGATTATTTTTTTTTTTTTTGAACATCCTTTAAATCATTAGACGTAAAACAAATTCGATCTCATAATGAAAAGTTACTTTAATTATTCGACAAAGTCCTTGGGGTAGGATGCACCGAGCACCGGCACACCACAAAACTCGCTCATCATGTTTAACAGAGGGCTACGGCGAAAAGAAAAACTAGTAAGCATTTGCATTAAGCGCTTCTGGAATATTTGCACATGTGTCCCAGACATTTGGCTAGCCAGGGAAAAGCATGGGGAACAGCCAAACAAAAAAAAAGGAACACCAAAATTCGTCACTGTGCAGTGGAGCGTTAAGTCTAAAAGAAACAACAACCAGAAAACATTGTGGTAACTTTGTTTACTTAGGAATTTTTAGCAGAGCAGCAGATAGCAGTGCAGCATAAGGCCATCATCACAGTGCGATGAAGTTGTTGTTGCTGTTGAATGTTTGCTGGCTGACTGCTGCTGTTTTTGCCTTACATTTGGCCACAAGCCAAACAAACCACAAAAAGGAGCAAGGACAAAAAAAAAAACAAGCAACTTAATGTCATAATGTTGATGATGATGATGATGGTGTGTTAAAATGATGTGGAAAACCCTAAAAGGGCCTGAAGCTATGTACAGCAGATTCTCTCAGGGTTGTTGTAGAAAATTTTCCAAATCGAAATATTAACAAAAGAACCAGGGAACCGTAGAACCGCAACAATAGCCCTAGAAATACGCCTTAAGGTGGTTCAACCTTTTTTCCAAATTTGATTAAACCAACAACATAAAGTTTTGATTTTTTAGAATAGAGCTGCAAGAATAGAGCTGCCTTAAAAAAAATTCTAGCTCGAGTTAAGAAAAAGGTATCGTAATGAAATTTGGATTGGCGTAATGTGGACGACTGAACCCAGTTATAACAATTTTTCCTGTCATGTTTTGGGGGAAGATTGGATTCTCAAAAGTCTGCAATTTTGTATATCCCACAAATCAAACGAAAATTTTATGGGTTCTATAAAATAAATAAATTTATGGCAATGTTCCTACTTCTATTGACAGCAGTTTCTGTTTTATGCCAAAATCATTAAATCGAGCTTCTTCGCTAAATGATCATAAAATAATTGGAAATTGATTTTTTTTTTGTAGGGGCTTTGGAAATAATTTTTTTTTTTAATTTTTAAAAATTAAAACAAGTAAAAACGTGCAAAGATCGGCCGGGCCGAATCTTGATGGATTCTGCAAAAAAATGCAATAATTCAGCAAAAAAAAAACACCAATTGAAGCTTCTAGCGGTCTATCTTATAGAGAAACTTTATAGAGAAACTATATAGGAGCTATATCAGCTTATATACCGATTTGGGAGATGAATTTATGTGGAAGCTGTTTCGCATCTGAACCAATGTCCAATCCCCAAGGACCTCTAACAATAAGAAGTATCTGTGAAAAAATTTAAACGGATATCTTCATTTGTTCGAGCGCTATCGTGATTTTGACACATAAAAGACACATTTATTGGCCGATTTGAAATTTGGCAGAGCATTAATTTATTTGAAGTGGTTTCGAGCAGAGGGCCATCTCCAGGATTATAAGACTAAAAATTTAATGCCATACTCGTATTCTTCTTCTATAAACCTTTCATTTAACTATCAAAATGTTTTGATCGATTAATACATCTGATAAGGAGGGTTTTCAGGTTGGTAATGCCCAGATCCCTACTCTGTTACTGAAACCTTAAGTATATGGCCCCCTTCCGATAACAAACTAGTAAGGAAAGGCAACAGTCGGGCTGTGCCGACTGTATAATATCCTACACCTACCCTTTAAGTACAAAGTGAATGTTATAGGAGTAGGGATCTGGGCATTACGCAGATCCCTACTCTGTTACTAAAACCTTAAGTATATGAGGGAGGTTCCGGCCCCCTTCCGATAACAAACTAGTAAGGAAAGGCAAAAGTCGGGCTGTGCAGGCTGCATAATATCCTACACCTACCCTTTAAGCACAAAGTGGATGTTATATCTAATTCTGAAACAATTTTGATTCAATGACAAATTTTTATACCCTCCACCATAGGATAGGGGTATACTAATTTCGTTATTCTGTTTGTAACACCTCGAAATGTGCATCTGAGACCCCATAAAGTATATATATTCTTGATCGTCATGTCATTTTAAGTCGATTTAGCCATGTCCGTCCGCCTGTCCGTCCGTCCGTCTGTCGAAAACACGCTAACTTTCGAAGGAGTAAAGCTAGCCCCTTGAAATTTTGCACAAATACTTCCTAAAGGGTGATTTTTTTGAGGTTAGGATTTTCATGCATTAGTATTTGACAGATCACGTGGGATTTCAGACATGGTGTCAAAGAGAAAGATGCTCAGTATGCTTTGACATTTCATCATGAATAGACTTACTAACGAGCAACGCTTGCAAATCATTGAATTTTATTACCAAAATCAGTGTTCGGTTCGAAATGTGTTCAAATTTTGTTCAGCGATGAGGCTCATTTCTGGTTGAATGGCTACGTAAATAAGCAAAATTGCCGCATTTGGAGTGAAGAGCAACCAGAAGCCGTTCAAGAACTGCCCATGCATCCCGAAAAATGCACTGTTTGGTGTGGTTTGTACGCTGGTGGAATCATTGGACCGTATTTTTTCAAAGATGCTGTTGGACGCAACGTTACGGTGAATGAACACATTTCGAACCGAACACTGATTTTGGTAATAAAATTCAATGATTTGCAAGCGTTGCTCGTTAGTAAGTCTATTCATGATGAAATGTCAAAGCATACTGAGCATCTTTCTCTTTGACACCATGTCTGAAATCCCACGTGATCTGTCAAATACTAATGCATGAAAATCCTAACCTCAAAAAAATCATCCTTTATAAGTGTAGGTCGGTTGGGATTGTAAATGGGCTAAATCGGTCCATGTTTTGATATAGATGCCATATAAATCGATCTTGGGTCTTGACTTTTTGAGCCAATAGAGCGCGCAATTCTCATCCTAATTGGCTGAAATTTTGCGTGAGGTGTTTTGTTACATTTCAACAAGTAAAAGCGTGCTAAGTTCGGCCGAGCCGAATCTTATATACCCTCCACCTTGGAGCACATTTGTCGTGTTCTTTTCCCGGCATCTCTTCTTAGGCAAAAATGATATAAGAAAAGATTTGCTCTGCTATTAGAGCGATATCAAGAAATGATCCGGTTTAGACCACAATAAAATTTTATGTTGGAGACCTGTGTAAAATGTCAGCCAATTCGAATATGAATTGCGCCCTTTGGGGGCTCAAGAAGTAAAACAGAGAGATCTATTTATATGGAAGCTGTATCGGGCTATATACCGATTCAGGTCATAATAAACACGTATCTTGATGGTCATGAGAGAATCCGTTGTACAAATTTTCAGGCAAATCGGATAAGAATTGCGCTCTCTAGAGGCCCAAGAAGTCAAGACCCAAGAACGGTTTATATGACAGCTATACCAGGTAATGAACAGAATTGAACCATACTTAGCACAGTTGTTAGAAGTGATACTAAAACACTATGTGCAAAATTTCTGTCAAAGCGGATGAGAATTGCGCCCTCTAGAAGCTCAAGAAGTCAAGACCCAAGATTGGTTTATATGACAGCTATATAAGGTTATGGACCGATTTGCTCGGTACTTAGCACAGTTGTTGGATATCGTAACAAAACACGTCGTGCAAAATTTCATTCCAATCGGATAAGAATTGCGCACTCTAGAGGCTAAAGAAGTCAAGACCCCAGATCGGTTTATATGGCAGCTATATCAGGTTATGGACCTATTTGAACCATACTTGGCACAATTGTTGGATATAATAACGAAACACGTCGTGCAAAATTCCATTCCAATCGGATAAGAATGCGCACTCTAGAGGCTCAAGAATTCAAGACCCAAGATCGGTTTATATGGCAGCTATATCATGTGATGAATCGATTTGAACCATACTTGGCACAGTTATTGGATATCATAACAAATCACGTCGTGCAAAATTTCATTCCAATCGGATAAGAATTGCGCATTCTAGTGGCTCAAGAAGTCAAGACCCAAGATCGGTTTATATGGCAGCTATATCAAAACATGGACCGATATGGCCCATTTACAACACCAACCGACCTACACTAATAAGAAGTATTTGTGCAAAATTTCAAGCGGCTAGCTCTACTCCTTCGGAAGTTAGCGTGCTTTCGACAGACAGACGGACGGACGGACGACGGACGGACGACGGACGGACGACGGACGGATGGACTGACGACGGACGGACGGACGGACGGACGGACGGACGGACGGACGGACGGACGACGGACGGACGGACGGACGGACGGACGGACGGACGACGGACGGACGGACGTACGGACGGACGGACAGACGGACGGACGACGGACGGACGGACAGACGGACGGACATGTCTAGATCGACATAAAATTTCTCGACGATCAAGAATATATATACTTTATAGGGTCGCAGACGAATATTTCGAGTAGTTACAATCAGAATGACGAAATTAGTATACCCCCCATCTTATGGTGGAGCGTATAATAACTGTGCTAAGTATGGCGCAAACCGGTCTATATATCTGCCAAATAAACCGGGATCTTGACTTCTTGAGCCTTTAGAGGGCGCAATTCTCATCCGAGTTGGAAGAAATTTTGTACAACGACATCCCTCATGACCTTCAACATACGTGTCTAATATGGCTTGATATGGCTCCCATATAAACCGATATCCCGATTTTGCTTCTAGAGTCCCTACAAGGCGCAATTCTTATACGACCGAACTGAAATATTACACAATGACTTCTACAATGTGCAGCATTCATTAATGGTCCGAATCGGAATATAACTTGATATAGCTCCAATAGCACAACAGTTCTTATTCAATATTCTATGTTTGTCTAAAAAGAGATACCGCGCATAGAACTCGACAAATGCGAACAATGGTGGAGGGTATATAAGATTCGGCCCGGCCGAACTTAGCACGCTCTTACTTGTTAATTATTGTTACTTTAATTAAAAAATTAATTACTATACAATTTAAGAAATTGATTATTAATTCATCTTACCTATAAAATTGTAGCGTTAAAAAATCTATCTATATATATAAAAATGCATTTCTGCTTATTTGTTTGTATTTGTGTTTGTTTGCGGGTTTGTAAATTTGTTTGTTCCGTATAGACTCAAACATGGCTGAACCGTTTTGTTTAAAATTTTCTGAGATGGTGGGGAGTGGCCCGGAGGGAGCAATACCTAATTGTACGACCCCAAAATAAAATTGAACCGATCGGGACAATATGGGATTCAAATAAAAGGTATTCATGAGTAGACTACGAATTTCATATTAAAAATTGGATCTAAGTAACTAGGGGGCAGCATAGACCCCAAAACCCCCTAAATTAGGTTTATTGGACAATAATGACAATATATAGGACTTTTATGAAAGGTATTTGGGAGTAGATTGCGAAAATAGTCAGGAAGGAGGAAACGGTTTTTTAGTTTGTTAATACTGGAAGGGGGCGGACGCTCCCCCGTTACCCCAGAACACCACCTAAAATCAAAAGTGGACCAATCAGGACGTAGGGAGTAGTATACGAATATGGTATTAAAAATTAGAATGAAGTATGCGAGGGGTAGTCCAACCTCAAAAACTCCCCCAAACAAACATATCAGACGTTAATATCAATATGTCTCTAATGAAAGGTATTCGGGACTACACTACGAATATGACATAAAAAATGTAATTTAAATTTGTTTAAATATTGTTTATTTAAATTTAATAGAAAAAAATTTAGGAAAATGTTTTTTGGGACAGATGAGCATAATAAAAAGATCTTAAAAATGTTTATGCAAAATTTAAAAAAAATCTCAAAGTTAGGTTGTCTTTAGAGAGTTTTGTACCACAGTAGTGGTGTAGGGTAAGTTTATATTACTGAATAGTTAGCTAAAACTACTCCAGTTAATCCTCCAACTGTTGGTTTTTGTATTTATTTATTCTCATAGAACATTTTGTCAAAAATATATTTTGTTAGAAATTTTTTCAACATTTTATTGTTGTAGGATTTTTTTTAAATTTTGATTTTTAAGAAAACTAGCCGAACCGGGCCCGCTCCGCTGCGCCTTCTTTAACCCCCCAATGTCTTTTTTTAGGGTGGGGACACTTCGCACACACTGAATGTGGAATGTGGTAGCCCATGTTCGCCTACGACACTGAACGCCTGCGTTCGAATCCAGGCGACAACATCGAAAAAAAAATATTAAAGCGGTGGTTACCCCTCTAAATGCCTTCGAAATTTGCGAGGTACCAAGCCATGCATGGTCATGTAAATTCTCCTCACTGAGGTGTCGCACTGCGGCACGCCTTTCGGACTTGGCTATAAAATGGGTCCGTTATTTGAGTTTAAATTTGAATCGCAAGGCACTCAAGGATGTGTGAGAAGTTTACCCCTGCTAGGTTCATGGGCAAAATTTTACTCTACTCCCAAATGCCTTTTTTGAGTCCTTTATTACCTTTACTTTTGAAATATTTCCTTTTTACGGGGTATTTCGTGGGTGGGGGGGAGCATCCAGACACTTGGCCCTTTAAGTAAATATAAGCATCGTGCTCCACTTCTAAATACATGTTATTTGAGCCCCATATTGGCATGATCGGTAAATGCGTTCTGCTTGAGGGTCGAATGAGCTCCATATTGCCATAGTCGGAAATTAAGTTCAGTTTGGGGGTGCTTTAGGGCGTATCCCCAAACACTTGGCTCCAAAATTGTATATCAGATTCGTTTTCTACTCTTAAATACCTTTTATTTGAGTCACATCACAAGTCACCTTTATATTTTGTGGTCATGTTTTTATAGAACTTTTAGGCTATTGTGGAAGCTTGTCCCAGGGTGGGAGGGTTAAAAAATAAAACCGAAAGCAGTCAAAGTATGGTTCCTATATTTTAATTATTCGAAGGACAGACAGCTTGTCAAAACATTCGTGAATAGCATATGATCAACTTTGAACACTGGATATTCCTTCGATAATAGTGAATAATTATCCATTTAGGACTTGAGTACGAAAACTTAAGGCCTAGACCACAAACTTTTTTATACCCACGACCATAGGATGGGGGAATACTAATCTAGTCATTCCGTTTGTAACACCCCGAAATATTCGCCTAAGACCCCATAAAGTAAATATATTCCTGATCGTCTTGACGCTCTGAGTCGATTTAGCCATGCCTGATCATCTGTCCGTCAGTCGAAATCACGATAGCGGTCGAACGCGTAAAGCTAGCTATTTGAAATTTTGCACAGGCTAAACATTATTTTAACGACTTCTCCTATGACCTTCCACATACGTGCCAAATATGGTCTGAATCGGTCTATAACCTGATATAGCTCCCATATAAACCGATCTACCGATTTTTGAACCACTTTAGGTCTCATTCTTATCCAATTTTGGCTGAAATTTTGCACAATGAATTCTACTATGGTCTCCAACATCTTAACCAAGTATGGTCCGAATCGGTGGATAACCTGAAACAGCACCAACAGCTTGGCAATTTTTTATCAATTATTCTTAGTTTGCCTATAAAGAGATATCGGACAAAAAATGACAAATGAAATCCTTGGTGGAGGGTACGTAAGATTAGGCCCAGTCGAACTTAGCACACTTTTACTTGTTATATAGGGTTGCCCAAAAAGTAATTGCGGATTTTTCATATAGTCGGCGTTGACAAATTTATTCAACGGCTTGTGACTCTGTAATTGCATTCTTTCTTCTGCCAGTTATCAGCTGTTACTTTTAGCCATTTATTTTCCATTTATTTTCTTTTAAAAAATCCGCAATTACTTTTTGGGCAACCCAATATATATAGATAGATATTATAGAAATTCTATTTCAATAAAAAAAATTTTGTCAAAATGTTGCTTCAATACAATTTTTGTATGTTTTAATTCTAAAAAGATATTTAAAGTTATTCCAAGCTTTAAAAACTTCAGTGAAGGATATCTACGATTTGTCCCGCATTTATTTATCTATGGCGTTCAAAAAATCAAACTGTTGCAAACACTAACGACCAACATTTTTTTAATTTTCAAATATTGTCCTTCCCTTATATTTAGTATGCAATCAAATAATTATAGGTTTAATGTCAAATGGCAACTGCACCGCTGCTGGCGGGTCAAAAACGCCGATACCGTTCTTTGTTTCCAATAAAAGTGACAAATTTGCGACAAACTGTTTGCTGAAGACGACAACGCCGTCGCTACATCAAAGCGGCAATACAAAAACAATAAACACGTGCAGTGACACAGCCAAAGCAACGGCATTGCCGCCATTGGCGTAGAGCTTCTCTTACCAGGCATCATTGCGCTAGCGATATCACCATTGGTTTTAGCGTTATTTTTTGGGCTAATCCTACTTTGTGCATTCTAGTTTTTCAATTTTGCCTGGATAATGTCAGCATCGCCAGAGGTGGTTGTACAAAGTAGGCTGGTCGGTTGGGTGGGTAAATGTGTTGCATAATTGCTAAGCCTGTGGCCTGACATGTGACCCCTGAATGGAATGTTGTTCCCATTGACACTCTCTGTGATAAGAATTTTTGTATTGTTGATAAATCATGCCAAAAAGACGAAAAGGGTTAGCAAACAATACACGAGGTTCATTAAAAGAGCAATAAAAATTTGTCGCATTTAGCAGAGGTATGATATCTTCATTTCCCTTATGGGATTGCACACTAAAGACAAAGGCTTGAGAGGTGCGGCTGGCAAAGATGAGAAGACTTCGACAGTTGGAGGGCTAAATGACAATATGTTTATTCAAAAGGAATCGAAGGGCAAATTTTACCAAAACAAAAAGTTCAACTATTGAAATATTGGGGAAAATAGATATCAATTATGCAATAAAATTGAAAAAAAAAAAAATTAGTAAAACAAATAAGAGCGTGCTAAGTTCGGCCGGGCCAAATCTTGGGAACCCACCACCATGGATTCTGATAAAAATTTATTTTATTTAGCTTTATAATGACTGATTTGAACCGTATTTGGCACAGTTGTTCGATGTCGTAACAGAACACCGCATGCCAAATCGGACAAAAATTGCGGCATATAAGGATCGGATTATAGGGAGCTATATCGGGTTATAGACCGATTTGGGCCGTACTTGGCACAGTTGTTGGAAGTCTCAACAAAACACTACATGCTAAATTTTATCCAAATCGGAGAAAAATTGCGTCTTGTAAGGACTCAACAAATCAAACCGGTTGATCGGTTTATATGGGAGCTATATCTAAATCTCAACGGATATAGCCCATTTGCAATCCCCAAAGATCTACATCAACATTAAGTATCTGTGCAAAATTTCAAGCGGCTAGCCTCGTGATTTCGACATACGGACGGACATGTCTAGATCGACTCAGAACGTCGATATAATCAAGAATATATATTCGCCCTTATGGGGTCTTAGGCGAATATTTCGAGGTGTTACAAACGGAATGACATGGTGGTGGGTATAAAAAACAAATTTCATTAGACAGCAAATAAATTTTGTTTCTTGGCTTTCAATTTTAGATTATTTTTTTTTTATCAAAATACCATATCCTCAACAATATCAAAGGCGTGTCGATATGCTTTTTCTCAGTTCACAATTTTTTTTTAATTTTACACACACTCCATTCTGAAAAAAACAACTTGACTCAATTTTCAACGCAAAGCTCAAAGCGTACAAAATTCTTTAACCATAAAAAGTAAAATTTGAGAACTTAATTGGTGATTAAATTAACTCTTAATCAAAGATAGAGCGAAAATAGCCAAGAAATATTTTGAAATTGAAAAAATTCGCTTCAAAAACCAAATATGCAAATTGACAGTTTTGCCCATGAACATTCCACTAAGGAATAGGGGCAAACTTCCCACATATCAATGAGTGCAGTCCGATTCATGTTTAAGCTCAATGATAAGGGGCCTCCTTTTTATAGCCGAGTCCGAATAGCGTGCCACAGTGCGACACCTCTTTCGAGAGAAGTTTTACATGGCATAGCACCTCACAAATGTTGCCAGCATTTGGATGGGAAAACCACCGTTGAAATTTTTTTCTGAAAGTCTCGCCAGGATTCGAACCCAGGCGTTCAGCGTAATAGACGGCCACCAAATATAGCCTACAAAATCTTTGAATATTGCAAAAATATTTACTAAACATATCTAAAAATTTAATTTTAATAATCAAGCTCGAGGTCTTTTTTGTTCAATTAATCTTCGTTTATTTCCCGATATTTGGCAATTTCATTGAATTGTATATTCATGGGTATTTTCTACAAATAATACAAACAAATGCATGTTAATATCACGTTGAGCTAATTCTATTGTTAAATTTTATAAGTACATAAGCTTTCGAATTACTCACGTTCAGAAAATTATATTGGGTTGCCCAAAAAGTAATTGCGCATTTTTTAAAAGAAAGTAAATGTATTTTTAATAAAACTTAGAATAATCAAATATCCTTTTTTTACACTTTTTTCTAAAGCAAGCTAAAAGTAACAGCTGATAACTGAAAGAAGAATGAATGCAATTACAGAGTCACAAGCTGTGAAAAAATTTGTCAACGCCGACTACATGAAAAATCCGCAATTACCTTTTGGGCAACCCAATAGCACAAAACTAGGAAAATCATATTAAGTTCGGCCGGCCCGAATCTTGGGAACTCACCACCATGGATTTTGCTAAAAACGTATACAAAGTAAATTTAGTTGAAGGGCATTTTTTTATTCTACATACCAGACTTCTGTCAAACCAGAAAGAATTAAAGCTTCTTGTAATCGAACAAGGATAATCGAGAGAACTGTTTATATGGGAGCTACACCAGGTTATTGACCGAATTGGCCCGTACTTGGCACAGTTGTTGGGTTTTTAAGGACTCAAGAAGTCAAGTCGGGAGATCGGTTTATATGGGAGCTATATCAGGTTATATATCGATTTGGACCGTACTTGGCACAGTTGTTGAAAGTCTTAAGAGAGCACTATGTGCAAAATTTCAGCCAAATCGGACAAAAATTGTACAATAGTTTCCAGGTGTTCAAGAAGTCAATCAAGAAGTCAAATCGGGTAGCTATATAAGATTATATACCGATTTGGACAGAATCGGATCATAACTTTATATAGCGCCAAAAGCATATCATTTATTTTCTTTTATCCTTTGTTTGCCTAAAAAGAGATACCGGGAAAAGAACTCGACAAATGCGATGCATGGTGGAGGGTAAATAAGATTTGGGCCGCCAGAACTTAGCACGCTTTTACTTGCTTCTCTTAGTTGTCTATACGCTTTTGCATTTCCCTCGGTGTCGGCTTTGTAATTAACTCTTCTTTCTGTAGGTACGTTGATGATGTGCAGCATCTGTTGCGTCAGTCTTTTGTTGTAACTTTGCTCCTCTACTAAAATACGAACATTGTCAAAGTTGGGGATGTGTTGCGGTTCTTTTACTTTATATGGAACAAAAGTTTCCTTGGAATATTTATTTTCGACAATTAAAGATCTCATGATGTCTGATTTAGTGGTGTTTTCGGGGGAGAGGTGGTCCCCCAGATACTTGGCCCTGAAAAAATATCATCATCGTCCTCTTCACTCAAATACCATTTCCTTAAACCCCATATTGCCATTGGCTTAAGAGGAGTTTACAGGATGAGGCGTCCCCTAAACACATGGCCCCAAAATAGGTTATCAAATTCGCTTTCTAATCTCAAATACCTTTCATTTGAGCCACATATTGGAATGATCGAAAATTTTTTTCCCTTTGGGGGTGTTTTGGGAAAGGGGTGATGCCCTAAATACATGGTCCTAAATTTGGATATCAAATTCGTATTCTACTTCCAAACACCTTTATTTGAGACCCATATTGCGATGGTCAGTAAAAAATTGCCAAAAAATTACCCGCAATACCTTTCATTTAAGCTCCACATTTATCTATCTATATCATTTATTTGAACCCCATATTGCCATTGCCCTCAAAATTGGATATCAAATTCGTTTTCTAATCTCATTTAAACTCCTTATTGCAAAAGTCAGCAAATATGTCCGGTTTGGGGTATTGGCCCTAAAAACTATGAATATTTAGTTCCACTCTCTTTAAGATCCAAATTGTCTTGGTGAGCAAATACGTCCTATTTGGGGGTTGTTATGGTAGTGGGACGTCCGCTAGACAGATGGCCCCGAATGTTGATATCAGATACGTGGTCTACTCCCACATTCCTTTAATTTAAGCCCCATATTTCCATAGTCGGCAAAAATGACCGGCATTGGGGGTGTTTTGGGGGATGGGCGGCCACTCAGTGAGTTGGCCTTGAAAATATATATCGGATTCCTGTTCCACTTTAAAAATCCTCTTCTTTGAGCTTCATATAGCAATAGTCAAAAAATACTTACTATTTGGGAGATGTTGTGGGGATGGCGGGGCCCCATTAACACTTTTCTCGAATATTGATATCAGATTCGTGCTGTACTCCCAAAGACCTTTCATTTGAGCCCCATATTGCTATGGTCGTAAATTTGTCCCTTTTTGGGGGATGTTTTTGGTGAGAGGCGGCCCCCCAAATTCTTGATCCCATATTTGGATATTACATTCGTATTCTACATTCAAATACCTTTGGGGAAGGGGTGGACCCCCAGAAACTTGGTCCCACATTTGGATATCGGATTCGTATTCTACTCGCAAATACCTTTCATTAGAGTCCCATATTGCCATGGTCGGTAAATATGTCCGATTTAGGGCTAGCACTTGGTCCGACAATTGGATATCAGACACGTTTTCATATCTTACATACCCTTCATTTGAGTCCCATATTGTAGTGATTGGTCTAAATATATGGATGGTAGGTTTTAGGGTGGGGCAGCCCCCCTAGGTACCCCATCCGAAATTTGGATACCAAATTTTTAATTTTAGGGTACTATATGAGAGCACACAAAATTTCGCTTAAATCGCAGCACATATCTCCGAGATCTGGCGTTTCCGAAAATTAGGGTAAGGGGGAGGGTCCGCTCCCCCTTCAGATATCAAAAAATGTAGTACCCTTTTTTTACCACGGGTTTATTATGCACCATCTGTGAAAATTTCAAGAAAATCGGTTCAGCCGTTTCTGAGTCTATAAGGAACACACAAACATACAAACAAACCTACAAACAAACACAAATTGATTTTTATATATAAGACAACACCACTGTGGTACATGGTATTATAAGTTTGTGCATTTCTTTGCAACGCTAAGTAGGAGAAGAGCTATTATACCGATCGACTTAGAATCGCTGTCTGATTCCATTTAGCCATGTCCATCTGTGAGTCCATGTATTCTTGTAATTAAAGTGCAGGTCGTATTCGTTGTCCAATCATCACGAAATTTTGCAAAAATCACTTCTTTGGCCTAAGGACGAGCGCTATTGTGTTTGGTAAAAATCGGTTCAGATTTAGATATAGTTCCCATATATATGTGTCGCCCATTTCATACTTAAATGGCCGTAGTAGCTAAAATTTTCAACCGATCTGCACAAAATTTGGAACGGATTGTTTTGCTACTGATCTTAACATGTGTGTAGAATTTCATTAAAATCCGTTCAGATTAAAATATTGCTCTCATATATATGTATAGGCCGATTTTCACTTAAATGGCCGTAGAAACTAAAATTTTCAACCGATCTGTACAAAATTTGTCGCGGATTGTTTTGTTACTGATCTTAAAATACTTCGAGATTTTATCAAAATCGGTTCAGGCATGGATATAGCTCCCATGAATATGTGTCGCCCGATTTACACTGATAATCACACTCAATTTGTAACCGATCTGGACAAAAATTGACACGGACTATATATATATATATATATATATATATATATATATATATATATATATATATATATATATATATATATATATATATATATATATATATATATATATATATATATATATATATATATATATATATATATATATATATATATATATATATATATATATATATATATATATATACATATATATTTATATATATATATATATATATATATATATATATAAATATATATATATATATATATATATATATATATACATATATATATATATATATATATATATATATATATATATATATATATATATATATATATATATATATATATATATATATACATATATATATATATATATATATATATATATATATATATATATAAATATATATATATATATATATATATATATATATATATATATATATATATATATAGTCCGTGTCAATTTTTGTCCAGATCGGTTACAAATTGAGTGTGATTATCAGTGTAAATCGGGCGACACATATTCATGGGAGCTATATCCATGCCTGAACCGATTTTGATAAAATCTCGAAGTATTTTAAGATCAGTAACAAAACAATCCGCGACAAATTTTGTACAGATCGGTTGAAAATTTTAGTTTCTACGGCCATTTAAGTGAAAATCGGCCTATACATATATATGAGAGCAATATCTTAATCTGAACGGATTTTAATGAAATTCTACACACATGTTAAGATCAGTAGCAAAACAATCCGTTCCAAATTTTGTGCAGATCGGTTGAAAATTTTAGCTACTACGGCCATTTAAGTATGAAATGGGCGACACATATATATGGGAACTATATCTAAATCTGAACCGATTTTTACCAAACACAATAGCGCTCGTGGAGTTCATCACAAAGCACATCGTGCAAAATTTCAGCCAAATCGGATAGGAATTGCGCACTCTAGACGCTCAAGAAGTCAGGTTTATATGACAGCTATATCAGGTTGTGCACCGATTTCAACCATACTCAGCACAGTTGTTAGAAGTAATAATAAAACATCTCCAGCTAAATTTTAGATAAATCGGATGAGAATTGTGCCCTGTAGCGGCTCATGAAGTCAAGATCCCAGATCGGTGTATATGGCAGCTATATCAAAACGTGGATAGATATAGCCCATTTACAATCCCAACCGACCTACGAAAGTTTGCGTGCTTTCGACAGACGGACGGACGGACATGGCTAGTTCGACTTAAAATGTCATGTCGATCAAGAATATAAATACTTTATGAGGTGGGAGACGAATATTTCGAGGAGTTACAAACAGAATGACGAAATTAGTATACCCCCATCCTATGGTGGAGGGTATAAAAACAAAATCATGATTTGGTGGAGAAATTATTGAAAGCTGAAGTAATATCAGGAAGAGAGAGATACAAACTATAAACTGACGTGGCTACAGCACCTAGAATTTACGGTCTTTCTAAAAGACACAAGGAAGGTTACGTACTTAGACCCATATGCTTCTCAATTAATGCAAATACGTCGTCAATATTTTAAAGAATATTACCAGGGGCTAAAAATATAGTAATTTAGGCGACGTGTTTTGTTACGATATCCAACAACTGTGCCAAGTATGGTTCAAATCGGTTCATAACCTTATATAGCTGTCATATAAACCGATCTAGGGTCTTGACTTCTTGAGCCTCTAGAGGGCGCAATTCGTATCCAATTTGAATGAATTTTGCCACGTAGTATTTTGTTATGATATCCAACAACTGTGCCAAATATGGTTCAAATCGGTTCATAACCTGATATAGCTGTTATATAAACAGATCTGGGGACTTGACTTCTTGAACTTCTAGAGGGCTCAATTTCTATCCGATTTGGCTGAAATTTCGCAAGACGTTTTTTATTGTTACTTTCAACAACTATATCAAATAAAGTACAAGTCCGTTCATAACCTGATATAGCTGCCATATAAACCGATCTGGGATCTTGACTTCTTGAGCCTCTAGAGGTCGCAATTATTATCCGATTTGCATGAAATTTTGTACGACGGATTCTCTCATGACCATTAACATATGTGTTTATTATGGTCTGAATCGGTGTATAGGCCGATACAGCTCCCATATAAATCGATCTCTCTATTTTACTTCTTGAGCCCACAAAGGGCGCAATTCTTATTCGAATTGGTTGACATTTTACACAGGTCTCCAACATATAATTTAATTGTGGTCCAAACCGGACCATATCTTGATATCGCTCTAATAGCAGAGCAAATCTTTTCTTATACCCTTTTTATACCCTCCACCATAAGATGGGGGTATACTAATTTCGTCATTCTGTTTGTAACTACTCGAAATATTCGTCTGAGACCCTATAAAGTATATATATTCTTGATCGTCGTGAAATTTTATGTCGATCTAGCCATGTCCGTCCGTCTGTCCGCCCGTCCGTCCGTCTGTCTGTCGAAAGCACGCTAACTTCCGAAGGAGTAAAGCTAGCCGCTTGAGATTTTGCACAAATACTTCTTATTAGTGTAGGTCGGTTGGTATTGCAAATGGGCCATATCGGTCCATGTTTTGATATAGCTGCCATATAAACCGATCTTGGGTCTTGACTTCTTGAGCCTCTAGAGTGCGCAATTCTTATCCGATTAGGATGAAATTTTGCACGACGTGTTTTGTTATGATATCCAAAAACTGCGCCAAGTATGGTTTAAATCGGTTTATAACCTGATATAGCTGCCATATAAACCGATCTTGGGTCTTGACTTCTTGAGCCTCTAGATTGCGCAATTCTTATCCGATTGGGATGAAATTTTGCACGACGTGTTGGATATCATAACAAATTATGATATCCAACAACTGTGCCAAGTATGGTTCAAATAGATCCTTAACCTGATATAGCTGCCATATAAACCGATCTTGGGTCTTGACTTCTTGACTTCTTGAGCCTCTAGAGTGTGCAATTCTTATCCGATTGGAATGACATTTCGCACGACGTCTTCTGTTATGATATCCAACAACTGTGCCAAGTATGGTTCAAATCGGTTCATAACCTTATATAGCTGTCATATAAACCGATCTTGGGTCTTGACTTCTTGAGCCTCTAGAGGGCGCAATTCTTATCCAATTTGAATGAATTTTGGCACGTAGTATTTTGTTATGATATCCAATAACTGTGCCAAATATGGATCAAATCGGTTCATAACCTGATATAGCTGTCATATAAACAGATCTGGGGACATGACTTCTTGAGCTTCTAAAGGGCGCAATTGCTATCCGATTTGGCTGAAATTTCGCAAGACGTTTTTTATTGTTACTTTCAACAACTATGTCAAATAAAGTACAAGTCGGTTCATAACCTGATTTAGCTGCCATATAAACCGATCTGGGATCTTGACTTCTTGAGCCTCTAGAGGTATTCTCTCATGACCATTAACATACGTGTTTATTATGGTCTGAATCGGTCTATAGCCCGATACAGATCCCATATAAATCGATCTCTCTATTTTACTTCTTAGCACGCTTTTACTTGTTTTTTGCTAAGAAGAGATGCCGGCAAAAGAACTCGACAAATGCGATCTATGGTGGAGGGTATATAAGATTCGGCCCGGCCGAACTTAGCACGCTTTTACTTGTTTTTTCCAATTTGGCTGAAATTGAGCATGTGGTGTTTTGTGGTGTTGTCCAAATTTTGAGACGCAATTTTTGTCCGATTTGGCTGAAATTGAGCATGTACTATTTTGTTATGACTTACAAAAACTGTGCCAAATACGGACCAAATCGGTATTTAACCTGATATAGCTCCTATATAAACCGATATCCCAACTGTGCCATCTACGACCAAAATCGGTCCATATTTTGATACAGTTCCCACATAAATCGATTCTCGATTTGATTTCTTAAGCCCTTACAAGCCGCAATTTTTTCGGATTTGGCTGAAATTTTTTATGCGGGTTTGACAAAATTGCGTTTTGTATGTAGAATAAAATTATGCCCGTCAACTTTATTTATTTTGTTGGTTCCCAAGATTCAGCCCTGCCGAACTTAGCACGCTTTCACTCTCTTAATTTATCTGAGCCCTATATTGTCACGGTCAGGAAAAAAGTACTGTTTGTTGGTGCTTTACAGATATTTCGCCCTCTTCTCTCCCAAATTTCTTACTTTTGAGCCTTATATTGCTATGGTCGGTCAATATGTCTGGTATAAGGGTGTTTTTGGGAGTGAGTTGGATCCCCCTGTTCCTGATTCGTGCTCTATTCTCTAATACCTTCCATTTGAGCCTAATATTGTCAATAGTAGTCTATATTTCTATTTGGTGGGCTTTAGAGCTGGGGCGGCCGCCTAAAGTATTCCGACCGCCCTAGAGTATTCCAAATAAGTATTCAAAATTACTGTTTTCGAGTTATTATAAACAAACTAAATTTAGCGTAAATCAGTGCACCCATCTCCGAGATCAGACGTTTTTGAAAATAGGGTGAGGGGAGGGTCCGCCCATTAAATTTTGGATGTTAGATTTACTTCATTCTTTTGGTTTTGGTGGTTGATTGGAGTAGCTTAACCCTTTGCCCCGAAAGTGGATATCAGATTCATACTCCACTCCCAAAAAGCACATTTCAGCTACACAAAACAGGACTTGTACGACTATAAATTATTTTCAAATTGGCACTAAGTCAAAAGAGAGCTGCCAACACCTAAGGGTGTAGCGAAGCACACCGGGCCCGCTAGTTTGGTATAAAGAAATGAAGTCACTCAATTGCAAGCATGCATGTAATGCACTCCAAAACCTACAAATGAGTGAAATAAAAACTCAAAGAAGAAAAAAAAAAAACACCACCAAAAATTCATTTTATCCAAATGTTGTATTTCATTCAAGGCCTTACCCCTGGTCTTAAACATAAGCGGCGTTCAACCAATGACTTTGCTACACTTCAGTGAACATGGCTGAGTAAGACTTCGGCAATGGTCTTCTGCAGCCAATGGATTCCAGTTTCAAACCAAACAACAAGCAGTGCAGGGATGTTTTATGACCACCAAAAAGGGGATGAACCGGCTAAGGATTGTGGAGAGGGAGGGTTCGTCTTTATAATATCCCTGGAATTACGCAATGACTGCCGTTATAACGACTAATGAATGACAAACGCAAACAAATAAACAAACAGAAGTATTACAGGTTCTACGCAAACACCGAGAGAATGGCCGCAGAACGCATGGAAGGACAGACAGACTAGGCTTGGGACTATCAACCACCATTATCAAGTAACAATAAAATCCAAAATCAACACTAGCCTTGCCTTGTTATTGCACCACCATCTAACCTCACATTCTGCCTTTACTTCTAACCAAATGTCCCCCTTGATGGTATCATTATTTGCATACAAGACATTGAACATGGGAAATTAATTAATACCCCTGCCTAGCAGAAGACGGAGTGTGGGTAAGAAGTAGAAGTGTAAAGGAGTTTAATTGTAAAACTAGGATTAAGTTCTGAGCTTAAGATTTTGTTCCATTGGAAAAAAAAATTGCAATGGTATTAACTATTGGGGATCTTTGTTTGAACTGTTGAGAGGAGCGGACATTTTGTTATTTCGCTCCTCAAGAATATTCTGTAACTCGTAATAGGTAGTTGTTATAGGAAAAAAGCTAATGTCACTCAAGGATAGCTACGATAGTATTATCCATAAGGTGGTTGATGATCTGTGTCTGTTTTCAGTCGAGCAGCTGATCTAGATCTCGGGAGTAGGCTTAGAATGAACTCAAAAGACCCCACAGCTGGGGTGGTGGTATCAGGCCATAGAATTCTGTGGCTGGACCAGGCTCCACTAGCCGACTGACAACTGGTCAGCAGGGCTTATGATGAAGGTACCAAGTTTGAGTCTTAAGACCAAGTTCGAACCTATTTTATGTACGCGTGCCTATAATTTGCCTAAGCCATCGGCCTACTCTGGCAAACCAACAGGCTCTTTAAGAGGTTGGAATAATGAAAGGCGCATTGCTCTCAGGTTTATTTAGAGGCTTCGTGCGAATGATCCTAAAACTCTAACCGAAAAGTAGTAAGGCTCTCTTAATATGCCTCGGAGAATCTGGACTTAGAAACGGCACCGCAGCCCGCTAAAAGGCTGTGGTCACCTGGAGCGCATCCCATGCCCAAAAGAACTAAGTCGAACAATAGTAATATGTGTACAAGAACCCTTGCTAATGTCACTAAGGACAGCTTGGTGATGGTATTTGTTGACAGGGGAAAGAACAGGGCTGCATACCTCGGAACAATTAGAGTGGGATAGTCAATGGACTGTCATCTGTATACTCCGATGTCCTTGGGGGATTGTTTGGGCCTCCTCCAGTTTGCGATGATGCAGACTGGTATAGGGCCCTATACAAATAAATTACTTTCAGGGATTAACGCTCAACTGAAATGTATCGTTGTGCCAAAAAAAAAAAAAAATACTCGACGTGGCCATGTGCAGCACTGGATTTAGGTAAGCTTAGGTTGAAAAGAGGGTGCGGAAATTAGTCGGACCCATGACACTTTTGGTATACACATAAGCCAGTCAATCCCATGGCAGCCGGCAATACATACCGGATTGACCCGATAAATTCCTTCATTGGCAAGGGCTGCCGCCTCAGCGTACTACACACTGCTACAACAACAACAATAACCACCTAAGCCAGTATTCCGCTTTTTGTGCGCTCTAAATAAGAACATAGTGCACTGGACTTAGTTAAGAGGGAAGACATTCCGTCTGGATCAGTAGCACACCCATTGATACCAAGGATTCCCTCAGATCCTTAATCCATACTTGAGAGACTTAGGGACAATAATCCTAATGTTTCAACCACCGATTGAAAGATTGGTAGATTGATGAGGCTGATCGCAATCGGAGTCATGCAGAATTCCTACTAAACCTTGTAAACATTCCAAAATTATGTGGCCTCATCTAGACTTGAAGAGGTCTACCGTGCTGTCGCTGGCTAGAACAGACTCCTCAGTCATTGTGTCCGTCATGACCAAAGTGGTCCGTCTGATCGGAAAACATGCTGGCAGACTGAAGGTTGCAAGTAACGACTTGTGCAGACGTTGTGAGGACGTCGAGAAAGAAGAGACTTAAAAGTATCTGCTCTGTGTGTGTTCGGCACTGGCAGTCAGAAGGAGTTCCACTTAAGGTTCTCATTTCAATAATAACTTGTCTGATTTAGCGTATGTGAACAATCTGGATGGTTCATCAGGCATCTTCCATCTCCTGTTTATGAGGTATCGTAATGAGCGCAAAAGTATAAGTGAGTCGGATGGCAGAATGTCACTTAAACCAATTACAATAGAGAGACAGACGTTTTTTCGAGGTGTTCAATCAAAATTATAAAATAAGTATACCCTCCTTCCTATCCTATCCTGGTAACTAGGTCGATGAAATGTTTTCAACGATTTGCTTTAAGTGACATCACTCAAATTGATCTTATATAAAACAAGTAAAAGCCTGCTAAGTTCGGCCGGGCCGAATCTTATATACCCTCCACCATGGATTGCATTTGTCGAGTTCTTTACCCGGCATCTCTTCTTAGGCAAAAAAGGATTTGCTCTGCTATTAGAGCGATATCAAGATATGGTTCGGTTCGGACCACATTAAATTATATGTTGGAGAACTGTGTAAAATTTCAGCCAATTTGAATAAGAATTGCGCCCATTGGGGGCTCAAGAAGTAAAATAGAGAGAACGATTTATATGGGTGCTGTATCGGGCTACAGACCGATTCAGACCATAATAAACACGTTAGTTGATGGTCTTGAGGGGATCCGTCGTACAAAATTTCAGGCATAGATCCCAGATAGGTTTATATGCCAGCTATATCAGGTTATGAACCGATTAGAACCTTATTTGACACAGTTGTTGAAAGTAAGTATAAAATACGTCATGCTAAATTTCGGCCAAATCGGATAGGAATTGGGCCCTCTAGAAGTTCAAGAAGTCAAATCCCCAGATTTGTTTATATGACAGCTATATCAGATTATGGACCGATTTGAACCATACTTGGCACAGTTGTTGAATATCATAACAAAACACGTCTAGCAAAATTTCATTCCAATCGGATAAGAATTGCGCACTCAAATGAAAGGTATTTGCGAGTAGAATACGAATCTGATATCCAAATGTGGGGCCACGTTTCTGGGGGTTCACCCTTTCCCCAAAACACCCCCAAACAGGACTTATTTACTGACCATGGGAATATGGGGCTTCGATAAAAGGTATTTGAATGTAGAATGCGGATGTGATATCCAAATATGGGACCAAGTATTTGGGGGGCCGCCTCTCACCAAAAACATCCCCCAAGGGGAAAAATTTACGACCATAGCAATATGGGGCTCAAATGAAAGGTCTTTGGGAGTAAAGCACGAATTTGATCAATATTCGGGAAAGTGTCTATGGATCCATCCCACCCCTTACAACACCACCCAAATAGTAAGTATTTTTTGACTATTGCAATATGAGGCTCAAATAAGAGGGTTTTTAAAGTGGAACACGAATCCGATATATATTTTCAAGGCCAACTCACTGAGTGGCCGCCCATCCCCTAAAACACCCCCACGCCAGTCATGTCTATGGAAATATGAGGCTCAAATTAAAGGTATGTGGAAGTAGACCACGTATCTGATATCACCATTAATGGCCAACTGTCTAGCGGACGTCCCACCACCATAACAACCCCCAAATAGGATGTATTTGCTCACCAAGACAATTTGGGTCTTAAAGAGAGTAGAACTAAATACTCATAGTTTTTAGGGCCAATACCCCAAACCGGACATATTTGCTGACTTTTGCAAAAAGGAGTTTAAATGAGATAGAAAACGAATTTGATATCCAATTTTGAGGGCAATGGCAATATGGGGTTCAAATAAATGAAAGATAGATATATGAGAATAGAGCACGTTGCTGATATATTTTCCGGGCTTAGTGTTTGGGGGACCACCCCAATCACCAAAACACCCCTAAATCGGGCATATTTACCGACCATGTCAATGTGGAGATGGCAAGAATTGATACCCATTTTCGGGACCAATTTTCTGGGGGTCTACCCCTTTCCCAAAATACTTTGTGGGGTATTTTGGGAAAGGGGTAGACCAATTTTTTAGTGACAATCGCAATATGGGGCTCAAATAAAGGTATTTGGGATTAGAATATGAATTTTATATCCAAATGTAGGACCATGTATTTAGGACATCACCCCTTTCCCAAAACACCCCCAAAGGGAAAATATTTTTCCGACCATGCCAATATGTGGCTCAAATGAAACGTATTTGAGATTAGAAAACGAATTTGATAACCTATTTTGGGGCCATGTGTTTGGGGGACGCCTCATCCTGTAAACTCCTCTTAAGCCAATGGCGAAATGGGGTTTAAATAAATGGTATTTGAGAGAAGAGCACGATGGTGATATTTTTTCAGGGCCAAGCATCTGAGGGATCACTTCTCCCCCCAAAAACACCACTTAACCAGACATCATGAGAATATCGGGCTGAAATGAAGTATTTTAAGAATGGAGTACACCTTATATCCAAACTTAAATTGTAGACCAATAAAGATCATATGGGATTCAGATAAAGGCACTTATATTGTTAAACTGTTGGTCAAGTTGGCATGGTATTTCACTAAAAGAGCTTTAATTGTCGAAAATAAATATTCCAAGGAAACTTTTGTTCAATATAAAGTAAAAGAAGGCTCAGCGGAGCGGGCCCGGGTCAACAGCAAACAGTAGCGTATTTAAAAATAAAAGCGATCACCATGGATCGCTATTGTCGATTTCTTTTCCCTATAGCCCCATATAAACCGATCTCCCGATTTTATTTTTTGAGCCTCTGGAAGCCACAATTTTTGTCCGTTTAGGCTGAAATTTTGTACGTGGTGTTCTGTTATGACTCTTAAAATCTGTGCCCAGTACAGCTCAAATCGGTCAAGACCATGATAAGCTCCCATTTAAACCGATCTCCCGATTTGATTTCTTAAGCCCTTACAAGCCGCTATTTTTAGTCGATTTGGCAGAAATTTTGCATATAGTGTTCTGTTATGACTCTCAACAACTGCGCCAAGTGAAGTCCAATTCGGTCTATAACTAGATATAGCTCCCATGTTTTAGCAGAATCCATGGTGGTGGGTTTCCAAGATTCGGCCTGACCGAACTTAGCACACTTTTACTTGTTTAAATTACCTTTCTACTACTTTTTTACAAACGTACGTAGCAAGGTCTACATATTCAATTTCCTTCAATTTCCTGTAATATCCCAACGCTTTTCTCTTCCTCACATTCAATATTGTCATTATAAGTTTGAGCCTTTTCGATAACAACCATGAAGTGGAACTAATGTCAATGTACTTTCAGTTTTTCGGGGTCGAAGTGACTCTTCAATCTTACCTCTCAAAAATACTTCCCATTATGCATTCACAATGACATTCAATAATCTTCTTTGTTGGCGTTTCAACGGCATTTTAGTATTGGCAACCATAGACGCCAGTAGACCAAATGTTTTTGTGGCAATTGATTTGAACAACAACAAGAAGTGACAACAAAAACAATAACTAGGGAAAATCAATTATTCTTGCTACTTTATTCTATAAAAGTCCTTTTGTTTTTTTGTTTGTTTGTTTGTTTATTATTTATGACATTACTAGTACAACAAGACATAAGTCTTATAATTGACTGTACTAGAATCACAAGAAGATACACAGTAATGGTTTACAAAAATTAGAAGTAGGAAAACATTTTATAAATAAAATTGAAATTTGTGTAAATAAAATTGAAATTTGTATAAATAAAATTGAAATTTGTATAAATAAAATTTAAATTTGTATAATTAAGAAACAAAATTAAAAAAAAACAATAATCAAGCATAAAATTTAAAAAGCTCAGTCTTAAAAACAGAAGCATTGCTTAGTAATTGCAAATAATTAGGGAGCGAGTTCCAAAGACGAATTGTGTTGATGAAGAATTGGCGTTCGGAGGAGAGTTTTTTGAACCTGGGAAGAATGAGTTTTTTGCCTCTGTTGGATCTGGCGAACTGCACACGATTATAAAGATAAAAGGGTTCTTTTGTGTAAATTATATTATGCAGCTGTATTAAGCATCTTATCTTTAAGTAGTTGCTAAATTGAACGTTGAAAATTTTGTATGCGAATTCAGATATTCTGTCTCTCCTAGTTTTGTTAAAGACATAACGTGCGATGTTGTTATATGCAACATTTAGTGTCCGGGAGTCATTGTAGTCACAATATGCAAAGACTTCACATCCGTAAAGCAGTGTTGGGAGTAAATATGTCTTTGCAAGCATCATACGAATATTAAAAGTAGTACATGTACGCACATTCCATAAATTTCTCAGCATACCATATACTTTGCCAGAAGCGCGATTAATGTGGTTTGTCCAAGTCAGCTTTGTATTGATCGTTAAACCCAAATTGGATGAAGACTCTACTCGTTGTATTACATTGTCTGAAATTCTTAATTCGACGTTGTATTGAAGAGATTGATTTTTACCAATAACTATGAGTTTCGATTTTGATGGGTTGAGATCCAAACAGTTATTACTTGCCCACTCATAAACAGATTTTAGATCGTTGTTAATTTTCGTAATACAGGTACTCATATCCACGGTTTTAGTACTTGCATATAGTTGCACATCATCTGCATACATTTGTATGCTACAGGTCTCAGGAACGTGAGGAAGATCATTTATGTACAGGGTAAATAACAAAGGGCCCAGAATGGAACCTTGGGGTACACCTCGTAATACATTTAATGATCTAGATTTCCTATCGTTAAGAACAACACACTGAGAACGATTTGATAAGTACGATGAAATTAAATTGCAGGCGGTATCGGTAAAGTAAAAAAATCTCCTTAGTTTTGACAACAATATATCATGGTTGACTGTGTCAAACGCCTTGCTGTGATCCAGTAGAACAAGAAAAGATGTCATGTTTTCGTCCTGGCTTTTACGAAGATCTTCAACGACATCGATAAGAGTTGTGGTGCAGCTTCTTTTCTTTCTAAATCCAGATTGGTTTTCAGTCAACAGTTTTTCCTTTTCAAGAAACGAGGAAATCTGAGAATTTAGTAAACGTTCCAAAACTTTAGACAAAAAAGGTAATATTGCTATAGGTCGGAAATCATTATTTGACTTAGGTATTGGTATAATTTTTGCCAGTTTCCATTGTCTAGGAAAGGTAGATTGTGTAATTATACTATTTAGCAAATATGTTATGTATGTTAATAGCTTGGGCAGCACAAATTTTATAAAAATTGGACACAATTCGTCGGTTCCAATAGCATTTGATTTAATTGCAAAAATGCTTTCCATGACCTCATTATTGTCTACGCATCGGAATGAAAAATCGTTTTCAATTGGGGCTGTATGTACACAGGAATATATATTAGAATTGTTGACGCTGCTATTCAATTTTATAAAATTCTCATTTAACTTATTTATGTCAATATTTTCAGCAGTAGATTGTTTAGTGCCAATACCAATTTCGCGAATAGTCTTCCATTTTGACTTGCTGTCTATCGCAGATTTGAATTTTTGGCTATAGTATTCATATTTAGCGGCATTAATACTTTTTACAACTGCCCGCCTGGCAGATTTAAACATATCGTGAAGTTCAAATGTTTTAAAGTGTTGCCACCTTTGATACGCAATATCTCTTTTTTCAATTAAAAACTTAATTGTATTATTGAACCACGGCTGTTGTTTATGATTTACCACCTTGGTTTTGAGAGGGACACAGCTGTTATAAATCATGTAAATGTTATTTTGTAGGAACGCAAGTTGGTCATCCACATTGTGAAATGAATAAATGGCATTCCAATTGACTTCGTCGAGACAAGAGCTTACCAGACTTTCATCAATGTTTTTTATAACGCGATACGTGTATTTCGTAGGCTTGGTATTTACATGCATATCATACGTAAAAAATAGCAGATCATGCTTTGAAAAGCCGGGAGCACAAAGTTGGTCATAGATAAGTACTTTGGATATGTTATTGACAAAGACTAAATCTAGCAAGCTTGAATTGGTACTGGTGAAATGCGTGGGTATGCTGGTATTAAATGGGACTAGTCCAAGTGTTTCCATGATGTTAGATAGGTTGTTGTCGATTATCAGATTACTGTTGAAATCCCCAACGATGATTGTATCATTATAGTTTAAAGATAAAGTTTCTATAGCATTTCGAACAGGCTCGAAATCGATGTGGTTATTGGGTCTATAAACACAACCCAAGAGGATATTAGCTTTGTTTTCCATAGTAATTTCAATAAAAAGGTATTCCATATTGGATTCGTCGTTGGATCTGAGCTTAAGGTTGAAATTAAGGTTGAAATTAAGCCCAACTTTTATGTATATGGCCACTCCGCCAGCATGAGACCTTCTATCAGCCCTTAACAATTTGTATCCTCTTGTCGATAATCATAACAATGCGTTGAGGCGACTCGTAGTTTGACAAGCGAGGTGTTTTGCAAATACTCTCAGAGTAAGAGGTTTGCATTATCTCTCGCATACGCTTTGGTGCTTGCGGGGGGATAGTACTCTCACTGCATTTTGTAATTGAGCGATCAAAACTGTTATTATTCATTGTTCTTAATTTTCGAGGTTGAGATTGTGAGCGAAAATATATGGTGCTTGTTCTTATTGTTTTGTTTGGTGCCTTTTTGTTATTTTCTAAAGTTTCTTTCCTTTTTTTATTATTCACCGGTGGTAGTTATGTTAAATTGTATTTTAATATTTTTAATGGTTAAACTCGGCTAAGCATCAAGCGGAAACTATGTGATGTTAAAGCGGCAAAAGTGCAAAATAAAATGTTCACTTCTAAAGAATAACTCAGTTCGCAACAATTAAAAAAAATTAATTTATTATAGAGCCTCAAAAAACACAACTGTTCTGTTCTATGTTTTCCGATATATATAGTCTGATTTGATCCATATTTAGGTCGGACATCAGGAGGCTAAGGATAATCCTCTGTTTAAAATTTCAGCGAAATCGGGTAATAAATAAAAGCTTTTATGGGCTTCAGACCCTTTATCGGCAGATCGGTATATATAGACCATATTTGTGTCAGATGTCGGGAGGCCTAAAACTACTCACTGTTTCAAATTTCAGCGAAATCGGATGAAAAATAAGGCATTTAAGGGCATTAGACCCTATACCGAAAAATCGGTCTATATAGCAGCTATTTGTCGAGTTCTTTTCCCGGCATCTCTTTTTAGGCAAAAAAGGACATAAGAAAAGATTTGCTCTGCTATTAGAGCGATATCAAGATATGGTCCGGTTTGGACCACTATTATAAATATTATATGTTGGAGACCTGTGTAAAATGTCAGCCAATCGAATAAGAATTGCGCCCTTTGGGGGCTCAAGAAGTAAAATAGAGAAATCGATTTATATGGGAGCTGTATCGGGCTATAGACCGATTTAGACAATAATAAACACGTATGTTCATGAGAGGATCCGTCATACAAAATTTCAGGCAAATCGGATAATAATTGCGCACTCTAGAGGCTCAAGAAGTCAAGATCCCAGATCTGTTTATATGGCAGCTATATCAGGTTATGAACCGATTTGAACCTTATTTGACACAGTTGTTGAGAGTAAGAATAAAATATGTCATGCTAAATTTCATCCAAATCGGATAAAAATTGCGCCCTCTAGAGGCTCAAGAAGTCAAGAATCAAGATCGGTTTATATGACAGCTATATCAGGTTATGGACCGATTTGAACCATACTTGGCACAGTAGTTGGATATCATAACAAAACACGTCGTGCAAAATTTCATCCCAATCGGATAAGAATTGCGCACTCTAGAAGCTCAAGAAGTCAAGACCCAAGATCGGTTTATATGACAGCTATATCAAAACATGGACCGATATGGCCCATTTACAATACCAACCGACCTACACTAATAAGAAGTATTTGTGCAAAATTTCAAGCGGCTAGCTTTACTTCTTCGGAAGTTAGCGTGCTTTCGACAGACAGACGGACGGACGGACATGGCTAGATCGACATAAAATTTCACGACGATGAAGAATATATATACTTTTTGGGGTCTCAGACGAATATTTCGAGTATTTACAAACAGAATGACGAAATTAGTATACCCCCCATCCTATGGTGGAGGGTATAAAAATTTACTGCCGAAATTCGGAGTCGGTGATGGCTATTTTAAGAGCAAGATCATTTTCAGTGACGAAGCTCATTTTTGGCTTAGTGGATTTTGTAAAAAAGCAAAATATACGTTATTGGTTAGGTGAAAATCCATATGTGCTTCACGAATCAACACTTCATACCTCTTCGTCGACGGTGCCAATCGTCACGTTACCGTGAATGGACAACGCTGCCGGACCGTACTCACTGATTATTATATCCACCACCATAGGATGCAAATGCAAATTTTGCCCATGAACATTCCACTAAGGAACAGGGGCAAACTTCTCACATATCAATGAGTGCAGTCCGATTCAAGTTTAAGCTCAATGATAAGGGGCCTCATTTTTGAAGCCGAGTCCGAACGGCGTGCCGCTGTACGACACCTCTTTGGAGAGAAGTTTTACATGGCATAGTACCTCACAAATGTTGCCAGCATTAGGAGGGGAAAACCACTGTTGAAATTTTTTCTGATGGTCCCGCCAGAATTCGAACCCAGGCGTTCAGTGTCATAGGCGGACATGCTAACCTTTGCGCTACGGTGGCCTCCATACCGTAGGATGGGTGTATTAGATTAGTATACCTCGAAATATTGATCCATTAAGTATATATATTATTGATCGACTCGAAATTCCGATTCGAACTAGTAATGTCCGTTTGTCCGTCCGTTCGTCCGTACGTCTCTCCGTTCGTCCGTTTGACCGTTCGTCTGTCGAAATTACGATAGAGGTCGAACGCGTAGAGCCAGCCGCTCGGTTCAGATTTGGATAAAGCTACCATATAAACCGATCTCCCGATTTGACTTCTGTTATGACTTCCAACAACTGTGCCAAGTACGGTTCAAATCGGTCATGAACCTGATATAGCTCCCATATAAACCGATCTACTGATTTGACTTCTTGAGCCCCTGGAAGACTTAATTTTCTACCGATTTGGCTGAAATTTTGCACATAGTATTCTGTTATTACTCCCACCAATGGAGCCAAGTACGGTTAAAATCGGTCTACAACCTTATATAGCTCTTATATAAACCGATCTCCCGATTTTTGTCCAATTTGGCTGAAATTTTGCACATAGTGTTCTATTTTGACTTTCATGGTTTAAATCGGTCTATATAGATCATCTAACAAGAAAATGTTAAGTTAGGAATTCCGTGCTACTTACAAAATCCTTAATTGTTTTCAATACCACTCCCTTAACTTGGTTCATGTCTGGTATTGTGTCTCCACCGGTATCTGTTAAACGCGAAAGCCGGGCAATGACAAAGGCAATGCTCCATCATCTTCCCCGCATGCCCTATGCATGCTATCATTTGCTGCACCGATTTTGCATAAGTGAGCTCGTAGTCCTATGTGTCCCCTAACTATACCAATAGCTATACTGACCTCCTTCTTGCTTCCTTTCAGTAATAGCGTCATCTTTTCACGATCTGGATCCCCCCATTCATCGCCCACTCTCTTAAATAGTCCGAGTTAAGCGAGTGGGTCAGGCTTCAGGTTAACCAAGTTTATTGACGGCAGTCCTCTGGCCTTCACCGCCAAGTCGTCTGCCCTTTCATTTCCCCTTACTCCGTTATGGCCCGGGACCCAAACGATGCGGATTTTGCCATCCTCAGAGAACGAGTTAATTTTCTTTCTTACACTGCAAGACTGTTCGTGACCTTACCATCGGTTTTATTGCCTTTATGGCAATTTTACTGTCGGTAAAGATGTTCACAATCGACGTCCTCGCGTAAGCACCACACCACCTCACGCATTTCGTGATCGCCCGGATCTCCACCTGCAGGACCGTATTATGGTCAGGCAGTCTAAAACAGATGTCAGTCCCAGGGTTTTCAATGTAAACCCCCAGACCCACTCTGTCCTCCAGCTTTGAATTATCCGTGTAACATGATCTTCCAGATGGCAATACTAGGGTTCCGTCAATCCAAGACTGTGGTGTTGACAGCCGTGCGTCGCACTCAACTTCAAGGTTCATCTCAGGCATCCGATCGGAAACCTCTTCCCTTCCTTCCAGGTTTCCTATCGTCGCCTCGATTATACCGCGATGGTATGAGCTGCTCCCATCCTCAATCCATAGTGCCCAACATCTGTGAGCCTTCTCAGTACGCTCCTGAATGTGACACTTCCAATTCAGTTTCCTGTCCAAGATCACACGTAAGTATTTGACCTTGTCAGATATCAAAATCGTCATATTGAAGAAACGTGGTGCTTTAAATTGGCCTACCTTCGTCTTCCTCGTGAACAGGCATATTTCAGTCTTCTCTGGGTTAACATTGAGAACTCTAGGTCTAGCCCAGTCATATGTCATATGCAAGACCCTTTCGGCCCTTCTGCATAGCTCGTTCGGATCCTTACCCCTTAGAAGTATTCCTCCTTAGTCAGCATCCGTAATAGGTCATTTATGGTGGTCGCCCATAGGAGTGGCGTGCCCTGTGCCACTTTCTCTCTTATAATTGTACCATTGTGTGTGTGTAATTTATCTACCTGTTCCTTAGCATATGGTTTATCCAGTCTCTAAGGACCGGGTCCACCTGGTACTGGTCTAAGGATTGGATCAATGTGTCGGTCCGCATATTGTTAAAAGTCCCCTCGATATCAATGCATACCGCCAGTGTGAACGTTTTGGCATCGAATGATTCTTCTATTTTATGCACAACCTCGTGCAGGGCAGTCTCCACCGACCTTCCCTTGACATTGGCATGCTGTTTGTATCCTTCCAGATCGTTGGATGTCCTACTCTATATTATGGTGTCTACAATACGTTCCATGGTTTTGAGTAGAAAGACCGTAAGGCTTATGGATCTGTAGGCCCTTGGTGTTGCATATCATGCCTTGCTGGCTTGGGTATATACACCACCCTTGCCTCTTGCCAGGCTTTCGGAGTATATGCAAGTCCAAGGCACGCTGTGAAAATTTTGGCCAGACGAGGCGCCAGATAGTCTGCCTCTTTCTGTAGTAATGCCTGAAATATTCCATCAGGTGCGGGTGACTTAAATGATTTGAAGCTCCTCAATTCCGTAATTATAAACCTTCGATCAACATTATCATTATTATTCCCAGAGCCGTATAAGGTTATGGACCGATTCGTACCATACATGCTTTGGATGTTGGAGACCATAGTGCAAGTCAAGAGAGATCATATTATGTGGGAGCTATATGAGCCTATGGACCGGTTTCCACCATATTTTGCACAGTTGTTAGAGGCCAAATTTTAGCCAAATCTGATAAAAATTACGCTCTCTAGAGGCGCAGGAAGTCAAGATCAAAGATTGGTTTATATGACAGCCATATAAAAACATGGACCGATATGACCCAATCCCAACTGAACTTCACTGATAGGAAGCATGTGCGCAAAAGTTTCAAGCGCCTAGCATAACTCCTTCCAAGGTTAGAGTGCTTTCCACAGACAGACAGGCGGACGGACATGGCTAGATCGACTTAAAATGCAATGGCGATCAAGAATATATTGGGTTGCCCAAAAAGTAATCGGGGATTTTTTATATAGTCGGCGTTGACAAATTTTTTCACAGCTTGTGACTCTGTAATTGCATTCTTTCTTCTGTCAGTTATCAGCTGTTACTTTTAGCTTGCTTTAGAAAAAAAGTGTAAACAAGTAAAAGCGTGCTAAGTTCGGCCGGGCCGAATCTTATATACCCTCCACCATCGATCGCATTTGTCGAGTTCTTTTCCCGGCATCTCTTCTTAGGGAAAAAAGGATATAAGAAAAGAGTTGCTCTGCTATTAAAACGATATCAAGATATGGTCCGGTTCGGACCACAATTAAATTATATGTTGGAGACCTGTGTAAAATTTCAGCCAATTCGTATAAGAATTGCGCCCATTGGGGCTCACGAAGTAAAATAGAGAGAACGATTTATATGGGATCTGTATCGGGCTATAGACCGATTCAGACCATAATAAACACGTTTGTTGATGGTCATGAGAGGATCCGTCGTACAAAATTTCAGGCATATCGGATAATAATTGCGACTTCTAGGGGTCAAGAAGTCAAGATCCCAGATCGGTTTATATGGCAGCTATATCAGGTTATGAACCGATTTGAAACTTATTTGACACAGTTGTTGAAAGTAAAAATAAAATACGTCATGCACAATTTCAGCCAAATCGGATAGGAATTGCGCCCTCTAGAAGCTCAAGAAGTCAAATCCCTAGATCTGTTTATATCACAGCTATATCAGGTTAAGGACCGATTTCAACCATACTTGGCACAGTTGTTGGATATCATAACGAAATACTTCGTGCAAAAATTCATTCAAATCGGATAAGAATTGTGCCCTCTAGAGGCTCAAGAAGTCAAGACCCAAGATCGGTTTATATGGCAGCTATATCAGGTTATGGACCGATTAAAACCATACTTGGCATAGTTGTTGGATATCATAACAAAAGACGTCGTGCGAAATTCCATTCCATTCAGATAAGAATTGCGCCCCCTTGAGGCTCAAGAAGCCAAGACCCAAGATCGGTTTATATGACAGCTATATCAGGTTATGGACCGATTTGAGCCATACTTGGCACAGTTGTTGGATATAACAACAAAACACGTCATGCAAAATTTCGTTCCAATCGGATAAGAATTGCGCACTCTAGAGGCTCAAGAATTCAAGACCCAAGATCGGTTTATATAGCAGCTATATCAGGTTATAGACCGATTTGAACCATACTTGGCACAGTTGTTTGATATCATAACAAAACACGTCGTGCAAAATTTCATTCTGATCAGATAAGAATTGCGCACGCTAGAGGCTCAAGAAGTCAAGACCCAAGATCGGTTTATGTGGCAGCTATATCAGGTTATGGACCGATTTGAACTATACTTAGCACAGTTATTGGATATCATAGCAAAACACGTCGTGCAAAATTTCATTCCAATCGGATAAGAATTGCGCACTCTAGAGGCTCAAGAAGTCAAGACCCAAGATCGGTTTATATGGCAGCTATATCAAAACATGGACCGATATGGCCCATTTACAATACCAACCGACCTACACTAATAAGAAGTATTTGTGCAAAATTTCAAGCGGCTAGCTTTACTCCTTCGGAAGTTAGCGTGCTTTCGACAGACAGACGGACGGACGGACGGACGGACGGACGGACGGACAGACGGACGGACATGGCTAGATCGACATAAAATGTCACGACGATCAAGAATATATATACGTTATGGGGTCTCAGACGAATATTTCGAGTAGTTACAAACAGAATGACGAAATTAGTATACCCCCCATCTTATGGTGGAGGGTATAAAAAAGTATATTTGATTAAAGTTCATTCTAAGTTTTATTAAAAATGCATTTACTTTCTTTTAAAAAATCCTCAATTACTTTTTGGGCAACCCAATATATACTTTATGGGGTCTTATACCAATATTTCGATGTATTACAAGCGGAACGACGAAGGTGGAGGGTTTAAAAAAGTACTTTCAAGTCTTTATTGGAAAGCCCGATAGAACTCGCGAATAAAGAGGCCACGAACCCGCAAGCAAGAGATAGATAGGAACAGGGTACCTCCTTACAATTATCGACAGTCGTACTGTACTCACTTGAGGGTTTTCAATGTTTTAAAAATCTTTGTTTATATGTTTTGACCTAATCCCTATTTTAGCATAATCCGTCTTTCAGAGGAAACAAAAACTTGTTTCTACTACCACACCCCAATGCAATCTGAAACCGTTAAAAAAATTCCCTACATTTCTAAAACACATTGAAACTTGCAATCGCATACTGATACAAAAGTAATAAGGCTTAAATGAGTTTTACATGTAGTTGCATTTCTCTAAGCCAATTTAAGCTGTTATTATCCCAAGGATAAGCTGTTACATGGGAAATGCAACATTCATGTTTTTTTAGGGATTTAAATTAAAACAATCGCAGGGAAAAAGAAGGAGTATAATATGCTATTATTATATATTAAGGGTTGAAGATGTGGCAGAGTAAGTGGGCCATACCAAACATTTTCTATAAAAATATTGAAAACAAGTAAAAAGGCGTTAAGTTCGGCCGGGCCGAACTTTGGATACCCACCACCTCGGGTATATATGTAAACCACCTTTCATCAAAATTCGGTCAAAATTACATACCTTATGACCCATATCAGTTATATCAAAACATGTTCCGATTTGGACCAAATACTAATAAGTACAATAGCTATATCTAAAAATTAAACGATCTGAACCATATACGACACGGATGTTGTAAAGCCTAACATAAGTTACTATGTAAAATTTCAGTGAAATCGGATTATAAATGCGCTTTTTATGGGGCAAAGACTTTAAATCGAGAGATCGGTCTACATGGCAGCTATTTTCAAATCTGGATCGATCTGGGCAAAATTGAAGAAGGACGTCGAAGAGCCTAACTAAACTCACTGTCTCAAATTTCAGCGACATCGGACATTAAATGCGTCTTTATGGCCCCAAAACCTAAAACCTAGATATCGGTCTATATGGCAGCTATATCTAAATTTAGACCGATCTGTGCGATATTGCAGATGTATGTCAAGGGGCCTAACTTAACTCACTGTCCCAAATTTCGGCGACATCGGACAATAAATGAGCATTTTATGGGCCCAAAACCTTAAATCAAGAAATCGGTCTATATAGCAGCTATATCCAAATCTGAACCGATCTGAGCCAAATTAAAGAATGATGTCGAGGGGCCTAACGCAACTCACTGTCCCAAATTTCAGCAAAATCGGGTAATAAATGTGGCTTTTATGGGCCTAACACCATAGATCGGAGGATCGGTCTATATGGCAGCTATATCCAAATCTGAACCGATCTGAGCCAAATTGACAAAGGATGTCGAAGGGCCTAACACAACTCACTGTCCCGAATTTCAGTGGAATCGGATAAAAGATGTGGATTTTATGGCCCTTAGACCCTAAATCGGAGGGTCGGTCTATATGGCAGCTATATCTAAATCTGGACCGATCTGAGCCAAATTGACGAAGGATGTTGAAGGGTCTAACAAAACTCACTTTTCCAAATTTTAGCAAAATCGGATAATAAATGTGGCTTTTATGGGCCTAAGACCCTAAATCGGCGGATCGGTCTATATGGGGGCTATATGAAGATATAGTCCGATATAGCCCATCTTCGAACTTAACCTGCTTATGGACAGAAAAAGAATTTGTGCAAAATGTCAGCTCAATATCTCAATTTTTAAAGACTGTAGCGTGATTTCAACAGACAGACGGACAGACGGACGGACATGCCTAGATCGTCTTAGATTTTTACGCTGATCAAGAATATATATACTTTATGGGGTCGGAAATGGATATTTCGATGTGTTGCAAACGGAATGACAAAATGAATATACCCCCATCCTTCGGTGGTGGGTATAAAAATGTATATAACATCAAAAAATGTCAACAACTTTTCATAGAAATAAAATATTAAGAAAATTTGATTTGATTTAAAATACTTTGACAAAAATTTATGAAAATAAAATTTTGACAAAAAAATTCTATTAAAGTCCACATTTATTAAAAACTAGTAAAAATTTGTCAAGTTTGGAGGGGCCGAATCTTGGGAGCCCACCACCAGTGTTGCCGTTTTTGGTAGGTTTTACTTCTCTTGATAGGTTAGTAGGCTAACTTCATTTTTTTGGAAGGTTTTCCCAAAATATAAATACCAAGTATATTATTGAAAAAATTGCAGGAATTGACTCAAAATTATTTTACTTTTGTCGATTCTGCGATTCGTGCAAAATAACACCATGGCTGTTGAGGAGCCCGTTACAAGGTGTCGTAATGTTTAAAATTTTAGACAAAAAATTCGAAAGTTCTGATATTGATATGGGTAAGAAATGCGGAAAATTGGGCCATATGGTAACTACAAATATGGTCAGATTTGATTTATACTCAGATGTTTGGGGGGTTCAATGCAGTTCACTGTTACGGGGGAAATGGGTAGTACGCATTTATGGGCTCATTTTGGTCATTCCGAATTAGCCACGGTTGAGGGAACTCAAGAATTAGGGAGATCGGCATTAAGAGTGTTATATATATAGGTCATCCAGATATAGGTCATCTTTTAATTGCAGACTGTAGAGCGATTGTCACAGATGGGCGGACACGGCTAGATAATCTATGAATATTACAACGATATTCAGATATGTACAAACAAATAGTGACAGCGGATAAACAGACAAATAAAGGATTCTTAATCGCATAAAATTTTTTGTGTTTGTTAGCTATTTTAAATATAATATCGAAATTTAACTGGCTTTCAAATGAAAAATGGCTTGACATAGGGTCGGTTCAGTACTTGTACCTATATGCTTAATTTCAGACTTCTAGCTCCATCTGCACAGAAAGTACCAAATGGTACACAAATTTATGAAGTTTGAATAGATCATTGGATCACCTATCCTATATTTCCTAGTTGTACCTACATGCTAATTTCAGACCTCTAGCTCCATCTGTAGAGAAAATACCAAATGGTACCAATTTCCGAACCAAAATGTTCGAATTTTTATAGATCAGTTTGCCACCATCATATATTTCTTAGTTGTACCTACATGCCTAATTTGAGACCTCTAGCTCCATCTATAACGAAAGTAGCAAATGGTACCAATTTTGGTACCAAAATGTGCGAATAGTGAATAGAGCAGTTACCCACCCCTCATATACTACATGCAAAATTTCAGGTCTCTAGCTACATCTGAACAGAAAGTAAGAAATGGTACCAAAATGTACGAAGTTTTAATAGACCATTTAGTCACCCATCCTATAATTCTTAGTTGTACCCACATGCTAAATTTCAAACCTCATGCTTCATCTGAACAGCAAGTGCAAATTGGTACCAATTTCGGTACCAAAATGTACGAATTTTGAATAGATAATTAGTCATCCAACATTTATTACTTAGTTGTACCTACCTGTCCAATTTCGGACCCCTAACTCCCTCTATAAAGAAGGTACCAAATCGTACCAATTTTGGTACCAAAATGTTCGAATTGTGAAAATAATCACCCATCATATTTTTCCTTGTTGTACCTAAATGCCTACAGCTCCATCTTTGAAGAAAGTACCAAATGGTACCAATTTTAGTACCAAAATGTAGCCGCTTGAAATTTTGCACAAATACTTCTTATTAGTGTAGATCGGTTGGGATTGTAAATGGGCCATATCGGTTAATGTTTTGATATAGCTGTTATATAAACAGATCTTGGATCTTGACTTCTTGAGCCTCTAGAAGGCGCAATTCTTATCCGATTGGAATACAATTTTGCGCAACGTGTTCTGTTATAATATCCAATAACTGTGCCAAGTATGGTTCAAATCGGTCCATAACCTGACATAGCTGCCATATAAACAGATCTAGGATCTTGACTTCTTGAGCTTCTAGAGGTCGCAATTATTATCCGATTTGCCTGAAGTTTTGTGTGAAGGATCCTCTAATGACCATCAACATATATGTTTTTTATGGTCTGAGTCGGTCTATAGCCTGATACAGCACCCATATAAATCGATCTCTTATTCGAATTGGCTGACATTTTACACAAGTCTCCTATATATAATTTAATTGTGGTCCGAACCGGACTGTATCATGATATCGTTCTAATAGCAGACCAAATCTTTTCGTTTATACTTTTTTTGCCTAAGAATAGATGCCGGGAAAAGAACTCGACGAATGCGATCCATGGTGGAGGGTATATACGATTCGGCCCGGCCGAACTTGGCACGCTTTTACTTGTTCCAAAAAAACCGCCAGATCAGACATACGTATTTACCGGTCTTGGCAATATGGGACTCAAATGAAAGGCATTTGGGAATAGAGCACGAAATTTATACCCACTATCAGGACCACGTTTCTGGTCACGTTATGGGGCTCAAACAAAACCATGTTCTAGCAGTAAGCTGATATTATTTCAGGGTCCGCCCCCTAAACTCCCTTCAAACCGGCCATATTCGCCTACTATGGCAATAAATAGTAGGTGACATTGGGGCTCAAATAAAAGAAATTTGAGAGTAGTACGCTGCTGATATTTTTTCAGGGCTAAGTGTGTGGATGGCCACCCCTCCCAAGGGGCTCAAATATGATATCGGTTTTATGGCTAAATGTTTCATGGAGGCCTCACCTCATAAACTCCCCTTAAACCACACATATGTACCGACTATGCCAGGTCTCGGAGATAAGTGAGGATATTTAAATGAAATTTTGTTTGTTTATAATAATTCAAAAACAGGAAATATAAAACAAAAAGAGCACGAATCTGATATATGGGCGTCCACCTCACCTCTAAAAATACTCCCATATCGGATATACCGGAGGTAGGTAAACCTCAGCAATACAAGGCTTAAATGAAAGGTGTTTGGGAGTAGAGCACGAAAATGATATCCACATTTGGGCGAAATACCAAACCAGCACCCCAAACAGGACATATTTCCTGACCATGCCAGTATAGCGCTCAGATAAATTAAGAGAGTGAAAGAAGGCGCAGCGGAGCGGGCCCTGTCCAGCTAGTATGTATTAAAAGAAGTACATAGGCTCGTTGGTGTAAGGTGTTACATAGTCGGCTCCGCCCAACTTCTGCCTTTCCTTACACGTTACTAAGCGAATGGCTCATTTTAACATGACAAATTCACACCTCATTATTCTTCTCATCATAATAACCATTAATAAAATTTTAACATTTCAATTTTTTACACTTGAAATAATTTTTTAAAACTCATGTCTCGCATGGAATAATGTCCTTAATCATCCCTAAAAAAAAATGCTAACAAACTATATAGGCTGTGACTTCAAAAAGTTTCCCTTGTTTTCTTATCAAGTGTTGAAAAAAGTGCAAGTATATTAAAATAAAAAAACAAACACCGTGACATAATTCGCCCCTATTTAATGAACTAATGAAACGCAATCAAGAATCTCCTGGCAAAAGTAAACAGCATTTATCAATTTTTGGGCAACCAAAAAAAAACGTGATTGAATTTTCAATGAGTCCTGTGGAAATTGGGAAAAATTTAATTCAAATTTTTTCCTCAATCGTCGTGTCTTCAATATGGACAATATTCAACCATGCAATGACACCCAAAACACAGAACTGAATTCCAAAAAAATTGTGTCAAAATCAACGCTTCAATATATGGAGTTTCTTTTTTTAATCGCATTAGTGCGTGTGAAATTTTTTTGCATTCTACCAAGCGTTTCGTTCCGATAGTTTAACAGACGCGTCGCATACACAGAGTCACAAGCAAAGGAAAACAAAAGATGAATGAACCATAGAACATAGGATAAAAGTGGATATAGGATCCACAAGGATACAAGCAAAAACTGCTGTCCTGTGACCCCATAACACACAAGTTCTGTCAAAAGGTAGAATGAAATCAATAATGCTCTTACTAAAATCCTTATGCAATGCAAGTATACCTCTAGTACTGGCTTAGAAAAATCTGCACAAAAAATGAAAAAACGAAAAAAAAAACATTTGTCTAAAACAAAAATAAGGACAATGGAATCAATCAAGCGGTAAATTAACAAAACTGAAGACCAAAAATATTCTTCATCCACCAAGTCTCTGGGCTGTGGTTATTGAATAGGGTTGCCATAAGTTATCCCAATGTGACAAATTCCATTTTAATTTTTTATACCCACCACCGAAGGATGGGGGTATATTCATTTTGTCATTCCGTTTGCAACACATCGAAATATCCATTTCCGACCCTATAAAGTATATATATTCTTGATCAGCGTAAAAATTTAAGACGATCTAGCCATGTCCGTCCGTCTGTCCGTCTGTCTGTTGAAATCACGCTACAGTCTTTAAAAATAGAGATATTGAGCTGAAATTTTGCACAGATTCTTTTTTTTGTCCATAAGCAGGTTAAGTTCGAAGATGGGCTATATCGGACTATATCTTGATATAGCCCCCATTTAGACCGATCCTTCGGTTTAGGGTCTTAGGCCCACAAAAGCCACATTTATTAACCGATTTTGATGAAATTCGGGACAGTGAATTGTGTAAGGCCCGTCGACATCCTTCGTTAATTTGGCTCAGATCGGTCCAGATTTGGATATAGCTGCCATATAGATCTATCCTCCGATTTATGGTGTAAGGCCCATAATAGCCACATTCATTATCCGATTTTGCTGAAATTTGGGACAGTGAGATGTGTTAGGCCCTTTGGCATATTTCTTCAATTTGGTCCAGATCGGTTCAAATTTGGATATAGCTGCCATATAGACCGATTTCTTGATTTATGGTTTTGGGCCCATAAAATGCTCATTAATTTCCCGATGTCCCCGAAATTTGGAACAGTGAGTTAAGGTAAACCCCCTTGACATACTTCTGCAATATCGCACAGATCGGTCCAGATTTGGATATAGCTGCTATATAGAGCGATATCTAGGTTTTAGGTTTTGGGGCCATAAAAGACGCATTTATTGTCCGATGTCGCTGAAATTTGAGACAGTGAGTTTTGTTAGGCTCTTCGACGTCCTTCTTCAATTTTGCCCAGATTGGTCCAGATTTGAATATAGCCGCCATATAGACCGATCTCTGGATTTAAGGTTTAGGGCCCATAAAAGAGGCATTTATTGTCCGATTTCGCCAAAATTTGGGACAGTGCTTAGTGTAAGGCTCTTCGACATGTTTTTGCAACTTGGCCCAAATCGGTCCAGATTTGGATATAGCTGCCATGTAGACCGATATCTCGATTTAAAGTCTTGGCCCCATAAAAGGCGCATTTATAATCCGATTTCACTGAAATTTGACACAGTGACTTATGTTCGGCTTTTCGACATCCGTGTCGTATATAGTTCAGATCGGTATGAGGTATATGAGTATAAGGTATGAAATTTTCACCGAATTTTGATGAAAGGTGGTTTACATATATACCCGAGGTGGTGGGTATCCAAAGTTCGGCCCGGCCGAACTTAACGCCTTTTTACTTGTTTTTATTTATATTAGCTTAATTTTTATACCCTCCACCATAAGATGGGGGGTATACTAATTTCGTCATTCTGTTTGTAACTACTCGAAATATTCGTCTGAGACCCCATAAAGTATATATATTCTTGATCGTCGCGACATTTTATGTCGATCTAGCCATGTCCGTCCGTCCGTCCGTCTGTCTGTCGAAAGCACGCTAACTTCCGAAGGAGTAAAGCTAGCCGCTTGAAATTCTGCACAAATACTTCTTATTAGTGTTGGTCGGTTTGTATTGTAAATGGGCCATATTGGTCCATGTTTTGATATAGCTGCCATATAAACCGATCTTGGGTCTTGACTTCTTGAGCCTCTAGGGGGCGCAATTCTTATCCGATTAGAATGGAATTTCGCACGACGTGTTTTCTTATGATATCCAACAACTGTGCCAAGTATAGTTCAAATCGGTCAATAACCTGACATAGCTGCCATATAAACCGATCTTGGGTCTTGAATTCTTGAACCTCTAGAGGGCACAATTCTTATCCGATTTGAATGAATTTTTGCACGACGTGTTTTGTTATGATATCCAACAACTGTGCCCAGTATGGTTCAAATCGGTTCATAACCTGATATAGCTGTCATATAAACAGATCTGGGTATTTGCCTTCTTGAGCCTCTAGAGTGGGCAATTCTTATCCGATTGGAATGACATTTTGCACAACGTGTTTTGTTATGATATCCAACAACTGTGCCAAGTATGGTTCAAATCGGTTTATAACCTGATATAGCTGTCATATAAACCGATCTTGGGTCTCGACTTCTTGGGCCTCTATAGTGCGTAATTCTTATCCGATTGGAATGAAATTTTGCACGACGTGTTTCGTTATTATATCCAACAACTGTGCCAAGTATGGTTCAAATCGGTCCATAACCTGATATAGCTGCCATATAAACCGATCTTGGGTCTTGACTTCTTGAGCCTCTAGAGGGCGCAATTCCTATCCGATCTGGGATCTTGACTTCTAGAGCCTCTAGAGGTCGCAATTGTTATCCGATTTGCCTAAAATTTTGTACGACGGATTCCTTCATGACCATCAACATACGTGTTTATTATGGTCTGAATCGGTCCATAGCCCGATACAGCTCCCATATAAATCGAACTCTCTATTTTAATTCTTGAGCCCCCAAAGGGCGCAATTCTTATTCGAATTGGCTGACATTTTACATCGGTCTCCAACATATAATTTAATTGTGGTCCAAACCGGACCATATCTTGATATCGCTCTAATAGCAGAGCAAATCTTTTCTTATATCTTTTTTTGCCTAAGAAGAGATGTCGGGAAAAGAACTTGAGAAATGCGATCCATGGTGGAGGGTATATAAGATTCGGGCCGGCCGAACTTAGCACGCTTTTACTTGTTTTTATTTATATTAGCTTAATTTTTTTTTTTAATTTTTATACCCTCCACCATAGAATGGGGATATTCGTCTAAGACCCCATAACGTATATATATATATATATATATATATATATATATATATATATATATATATATATATATATATTCTTGATTGTTTCGACGTTCTGAGTCGATCTAGCCATGTCCGCCCGTCTGTCGAAATCGCCATAGCGGTCGAAAGGGTGAAACTAGCCGTTTGAAATTTTGCACAGATACTTAATATTGATGTAGGTCATTGGGGATTACAAATGGGCTATATCGGTTCAGATTTAGATATAGCTTCCATATAAACCAATGTCCCGATTTGTCTTCTTGAGCCCCTGGGAGCGGCAATTTTTGTCAAATTTGGTTTAAAATTTGCATGTGGTGTTCTGTTATGACTTTTAACGACTGTGCCAATTACTGTCCAAATCGGTCTATAACCTGATATAGCTCCCATATAAACCGATCTCCCGATTTGAATTCTTGAGCCCTTACAAGCCGCAATTTTTGTCCGATTTGGCTGATATTTTGCATGCTGTGTTCTGTAATAATTTCCAACAACTGTGCTTAATACGGTCCGAATCGGTCTATAACCTGACATAGCTTCCATATGAACCGGTCTCTCGATCATGCTTGTTCGGTTCCTAGAAGCTTTAATTTTTGCTGGTTTGAAAGAAGTTTGGTATGTAGAATAAAATTATGCCCAATTTATTTTGTATAAATTTGTAGCAGAGTCCATAGTAATGGGTTCCCAAGATTCGGCCCGTGCGAACTTAGCACGCTTTAACTTGTTGTTTCTATTTAATTTGATTTTTTTTTTTTTCAATGTTCGCTCTATTTTATAAATTGTCTATGTAAGTGCTCAAATGGCAATCCTACCATAAAGTACTAGGGTGTTTTTTCTCACACCCCTTTTTATGTGTTCCCTCTCTTTCTCTCACACATAAAATTTTTTGGTTACTACTCATTACCATTAACATTACCACCCTGAAACTCATAACATAAATGTGCTTTGCAAATTCAAACCCCATTTCATTGATGATGATTTGACAAGCAGAAATTGCACCCCCCCCCCCATGGACCACAACTAAATTGAGTGAAATGTAAACTTTTGTGCAATTGGAAATGAGTTAAAGTTTAGGACTACGCTTAAATCTAAAACGATCAACAGCTTGATTGTCATATCAAAAGTGACAGCGAATGAAATCGGTTGAAGCGCGAATGCGGAGAGAGCAATAAATTCTAATAAGAAACCAAATCCAATACGAAGAAATTTACAAATATATTTAAACGAAGAATAAGATATCGTAAAACTGAAAAACGGTCTCAAAACGGTTAACAATTGAGTTCAAAAAAATAAACAAATAAATTTAATACATGTGAGGATAAAACACATATCAGTGTTGCAATGTTGAACGATAAACCATTCAATTACCGGCGGTAGATCTGCAATGAAAGACAGAGAGAGAGAGAGAGAGAGAGAGAGAGAAAGAGCCGTTAACACTTTCAATGCAAAAACAGTTAAAAAGCTTCAAATTTAAAACAAACCGAAGAAAAGTCTCCCTTTAAAAGCTTCATGAGATCATTAAGTAAGCAATACCATAAAGTATACTGGATAAATAACGTAGAGAAAATATTAAAAAATAACAAAAAAAAAAAAAATTAAATTTCCTTTAATATACTACGCGGTTATTAAAATCCGCTCTCCATTCTTTTATCGATGCTTTTGCTCGACATGTCCAATCCCTTGCCGGCTTTTGAGACACTGAAGTCCACGAACAACGGTAAAGAGATGCTATTGCTTATCATGAAACAATCTCCAAATCACGAAGATAAAGATCAACAATGCGCTCCAAGTAAATCCAATGCGTATGTAGTGTCTCATTAATCCTATAAAATAGTAATACACCATGTAGATTAGAAAAGTAAACAGTGGAAAGAAAAATTGTCTTTAACGTAATCAACTAAACCGCCGTCGGTGTACAAAAAAGTAAAACAATTACAAAAAAATAAAAGCGTGTTAAGTTCGGCCGAGCCGAATCTTATATACCCTCCACCATGGATCGCATTTGTCGAGTTCTGTTCCCAGCATCTATTCTTAGGCAAAAAAGGATAAACGAAAAGATTTGGTCTGCTATTAGAGCGATATTAAGATATGGTGCGGTTTGGACCACAATTAAATTATATGTTGGAGACCTGTGTAAAATGTCAGCCAATTCGAATAAGAATTGCGCCCTTTGGGGGCTCAAGAATTAAAATAGAGACATCGATTTATATGGGAGCTGTATCGGGCTATAGACCGATTCAGACCATAACAAGCACGTATTTTGATGGTCATGAGAGGATCCGTAGTACAAAATTTCAGGCAAATCGGATAATAATTGCGCACTCTAGAGGCTCAAGAAGTCAAGACCCCAGATCAGTTTATATGGCAGCTATATCAGGCTATTGACCGATTTGGACCATACTTCGCACAGTTATTGGATATCATAACAGAACACGTCATGCTAAATTTTATTCCAAAGAATTGCGCCCTCTAGAGGCTCAAGAAGTGAAGACCCAAGAACTATATCAAAACATGGACCGATATGGCCCATTTACAATCCAAACACTAATAAGAAGTATTTGTGCAAAATTTCAAGCGGCTAGCTTTACTCCTTCGGAAGTTAGCGTGCTTTCGACAGACAGGCGGACGGACGTCGTCATAAAATATCACGACGATCAAGAATATATATACTTTATGGGGTCTCAGACGAATATTTGTGTAGTTAAAAACCAAATGACGAAATTTATATACCCCCTTCCTATGGTGTAGGGTATAAAAAGTAAAACAAAATAGAAACAAATAAAAACAAGCAAATATGTGTTAAGTTCGGCCGTGCCGAACTTTGGTTATCCACCACCATGGATATATTAATCGTACTATTGGGTTGCCCAAAAAGTAATTGCGGATTTTTTAAAAGAAAGTAAATGCATTTTTAATAAAACTTAGAATGAACTTTAATCAAATATACTTTTTTTACACTTTTTTTCTAAAGCAAGCCAATATTTTATTATAACTCCACTACCATATACATAATCATTTGTAAATAGGGTCTGGTCTGGATCATATTTTTTAATTCATGCTGGAGGAACTCTTATACAAGTTAAAGTTTCAGCGAAATCAGGAAATAAGTCTGCTTTTTAATGGATTAAGACCCTAAATTGCAACATCGGCTTATATCTATATAGTGTTATGTAGATTATATTTTGGTCGAATGTCGGGAGGCTTAAAACAGCTCACTAGTTCAAATTTGAACAAACTCGGGTAATAAATTTTCGGTCGGATGTCGGGAGCTTATATCCAAATATGGTCCGATGTGAAACATATTCGAGGAGAATTTCGGGAGTCTTAAAATAACTCACTGTTTAAAATTTTAGCTAAATAGGGTAAAGCCTTTATGGGATTTAGGCCTTTTATCAATTCACAATTCACTGTTTCAAATTGCAGCGAAATCGGATAAAAATAAAGCTTTTAAGTGCTTCGGACCCTTAACCGGCAGATTGGTCTATAAGACAATTATATCTAAATATTATCGGATCTGAACCATATTTGGGTCGGATGTGGGGAGGCCTAAAACTACTCAATGTTTCAAAATTCAGCGCAATGGGGAAATAAATGAAGCTTATATGGGCCTTTAGATACTTTTTGAGCGCTGTATTCAAATATAGTTGGATTTGACCCGTTCAAAAAAAAAGGACGTATCTTTACCACATTTCAGCCCAATATCATAATTTTTGAAGGCTGCACAGTTATTACTGGACCGACAGACACACGGACATCGTTGAATCGTCTTAGATTTTTACGACGATCAAGAATATAGATACTCTACAGGGTCGGAAATGGATATTTCGATGTGTTGCAAACGGAAAGAGTAAATGAAAATACCCCCATCCTATGGTGGTGGGAATATAAACGCTTTAAGTTCGGCCGGGCCAAATTTTATATACTCTCCACCATGGATCGCATTTATCAAGTTCTTTGTCCGGCATCTCCCTTTATAGACAAACCAATGATAATGAATAAAAATTGCCATAGTATTAGAGCTATATCAGATAATGGACCTATGGAGACCATAGATGAAATCGTTGTGAAAAATTTCAAAATTTCAAATCTGGTATAAATTGTGGGCTCAAGAAGTAAAATCGGGAGATCGGTTTATAAGGGAGCTATATCCAGTTATAAACCGATTCAGACCAAGTTTTACACGTATGTTAAACGTCATAAGAGAAGTCGTTGTGTACAATTTCAGCCAAACCGCATAAAAATTTAGCCCTCTAGAAACTCAAAAATCACATGGGGAGATCGGTTTATGCAGGAGCTATAACATGTTATGAGCCGATTTAGACCATACTTGGTATAGTTGTTGGGAGTCAAAACACAGCAATGCATGCAAAAGTTCAGCTAAATCGGATGGGAGTTATGTTCTTTAAAGACTCAAGGGTCTCTGATCGATATTTCTGTTAGAGTTAAATTTATACTGAACACAATTTGTACTTTGTCTAAATATTTTTATATTCACATGTATGCATTGAATTATTATTGGTAGACATTTGTACAATACAGAAATAATTTTTTTCAGTTGTCTAATAATAAAAGCTTCGTTGAAGATTGTTTTGTAAATTGCTCTAACGCGTACTCTAATAGGTTATTGGGCCACCATGGATTTAGTTAAGACGTCGTTTACGAAGCTTAACGCGGATAATTATCATCTTTGGAAGTATAAGATGGAATTGATTTTACGAAGGGAAGGAGCTTGGAAGTGTGTTGTGGAATCTGCTCCAGACGTACCAGATGAGTCATGGATGAAAAATAATGAAAATGCTTTGATTTTGATTGGATTATCTGTGGAGGACAATCAGCTCTTACTTATCAGGAAAGCAAAATCTGGAAAAGAATCTTGGAATATCCTGAAGGCACATCATGAAAAGAACACTCTTGGAAGTAGTGTACAAATAATGCGTAAGATATGTGGAATGAAATTTAGTATGGAGAATACCATGGCTGATCACATCGCGAATATGAAAATTCTCTTTGAAAAGCTGGAAGCGGTTGGCGAGACATTTTCTGAACGATGGGTAATTGCTATGTTACTAAGCAGTTTACCACCTTCATATGACACGTTGGTGACGGCATTGGAAGCTCGAAAAATAGAAGAGTTAACGGTACACGTTGTCGAAAACAATTTGCTGGAAGAATATCAACGTCAATCAAAGAACGTCGAACCAAATTCCGTGATGAAAACATTCAAAATTCCTCAAGTCAAATCAAGTCAGGATGATGCTAATGGAAAGCGGTGTCACTTTTGCAAAATAAAGGGTCATCTCAAGAAGAACTGTTGGAAATTCAAAAAGGAAAGAAACATCAATGAATCCAAACAGCAAGCTAATAACGTTGAGAATAAAGAAAATTATATTTTTTCTTCTGCTGGTGACAAATCGCATTGGATTGTAGATTCTGGGGCTACTTGCCACATTAGCACAAGACGGGAGGATTTTATCACGTTTGATGGCAGTGTATGTGAATCTGTTTCAGTTGCCAATGGGACTGCCGTAGTGGCTAGTGGTAAAGGATCTTGTAAATTGGTAATGTATAATTTTAAAAATGTCAAGTCAGAAGTTACCATGGAAGATGTTTTGTACATACCGTCATTTCACGGGAATTTGATATCTATCTCAAGAATTATGAGAAACGGTTTTAAGGTTGAATTTCAAAATAAGCAGTGTAAAATTAAATCTGCAAATGGCAAAGAAATTGGTGTCGCAGATATGCATAATGGATTGTTTTGTCTCAGACAAAGGACTAACCAGGCAATGTTAGCCAAATGTAGTTCTCGAAACTGCATACATTATTGGCATAAGGTTTTCGGACATAGAAGCGTCAATGCTGTAAAGGAGATGCAAACAAATAAAGCAATGAGTGATTTTAAAATTGTTGATTGTGGTATAACGCAAACGTGCGAGGTATGTGTCTGTTGTAAGATGACGAAAACGCCATTTCACAAAGTTTCAGAAACACAATCGAACGCAGTTATGGATTTAGTTCACTCGGATGTTTGCGGGCCTATGCAAACTGAAACTCCTGGAAAAAAGAAGTACTTTGTCACGTTTATTGACGATTTTAGTCGTTATACAATAGTTTATCTTTTAAATAACAAAGCTGAGGTTTACGAGAAGATTCAAAACTATATGGAAATGGTGAAAAATAAATTCGGCAAATACCCTAATATCCTCAGATCAGATAATGGAGGGGAGTATGTATCGAAACACGTCCAAAGTTATCTGGAATCAAAAGGTGTTCAATACCAATATACTGTTCCTTACTCACCCCAGCAAAATGGAGTATCAGAACGTAAAAACCGAAGTTTGGTCGAAATGGGAAGATGTTTGCTAAAGGAAGCAAGTATTGGAAATAAATATTGGGGAGAAGCAATTATGACCGCGAATTATTTGCAAAATCGGTTGGTAAGCAAGACAATTGTATCAACACCATTTGAACTATGGGAAAAGAAAAAGCCATCTATTGAACATTTGCACATATTTGGGTCGAAAGCTCATGTTCTTACTCCTGAGGTAAAACGGAAAAAGTGGGATAGTAAGACCAAGATATTGACTTTCGTTGGATATGATGAGCATTCAAAGGGTTACAGATTGGCTGATCTTAGAACAAATAAGGTCGTAATTAGCAGAGATGTTAAATTCATAGATGTTGATTTACATGAAACCGGAAAAGAATCTAAAGAGACCGATCACAGTGAAATATCTATTGAAAAAATTAATAATCAACGTACTTCAAATGACTTCATTCAAGTTATATCAGATCAAATTTCATCTGATGGGGAATCTTTTTATAGCCTGGAAGAACATAATGCAGTTGATTCTGAAGAATTAGTTACATCTACAATGAACACGATGATCTCAAGCGATAACTCAGTTCCATGCGAAGTTTTTGAAAGAGATAAAAATTCACTTAGATGTTCAAACCGCATTACTAAGGGAAAACCACCAGAGAGGTTGACGTATATAAGCTCTAATGTTTCGAGCATTGCTGAACCAAAGACGTATAAGGAAGCGATTTCATCGGTACATCGCAACGAATGGATTCAAGCTATGAATGAGGAGATGTCATCTTTAAAGGCAAATAAGACTTGGGATATTGTTGACAAACCTGACAATGCAAATATTGTGGGATGCAAATGGACTTTCAAAATTAAACGAGATGTTACTGGAAAAATACAACGTTTCAAAGCCCGCCTAGTAGCTCAAGGTTTTAGTCAAAAATTTGGTTTTGATTATGACGAAGTATTTGCTCCTGTTGTTCGACAAGCTACGCTTCGAACATTATTGTCTGTCGCTGGTGTAAATGGTATGTCAGTTGTTCATTTTGATGTAAAGTCAGCTTTTCTCAACGGTGAGCTTGAAGAAGTTATATATATGAAACAGCCACCAGGGTTTGAGGAAGGGAATAATAATTTTGTCTGTAAACTTCGAAAAAGTTTGTATGGATTGAAGCAAGCTGCGAATGTCTGGAATAAAACACTTCATGAGGTCCTAGTGTCTGGCGGCTTCAAGCAAAGTAATGCAGATCGATGTTTATACACAAAATACACCAACGAGGAAGGGTTAGTATATATATTAATCTACGTTGATGATATTTTGGTTGCAAGCAAAAAGCAAAAAACACATCTGTGAAGTGGAGAAGTCACTGAAAGAAAAATTTGACATAACCAATCTTGGCAAAGTACATCATTATCTTGGTTTGGAAGTTACGCAGGATAAAGAATCTAATTACTGCGTTAGCCAAAAACTCTTTATTGAAAACTTATTGCAAGAATTTGGAATGCAGGATTCAAAAATTTCAAAATATCCACTTGATCCTGGGTATGGTAAAAGTTCATCCGAACTCTTACTAAATAACAATAAATATCAACAACTTATTGGCTCACTGCTGTACATCAGTGTAAATTCAAGACCTGATATAGCAGCAAGTGTTTCAATTTTGGCGCAAAAAGTCAGTTGTCCAACTCAAGAAGATTGGAATGAATTAAAGCGTGTATTAAAATACTTGAAAGGCACAGTTAATCACACCTTACACCTTAGTAATAAATGCGTTGCAAATAAAAATTTTCTTATTGGTTTTGCCGACGCAAATTGGGCCGAGGATAGAATCGACCGAAAATCTAATTCTGGATTTATTTTCAAAATTAACGGTGGTTCAATTAACTGGTCATGTAGAAAGCAAACTTGTGTATCTCTCTCATCAACTGAGGCAGAGTTTGTATCTCTATCGGAAGCATGCAAAGAAGCAATTTGGCTACGATCACTTTTAAGCGATATGATGCTTAAACAATGTCAACCGACAACAATTTTTGAGGATAATCAAAGTGTTTTGCGTATGATAAAAGATGAGAAACTTAGCAATAGGACAAAGCACATTGATACCAAAATCTATTTTCTCAAGGACTATGTAAAGAAAAATCAAATCGTTTGTACGTATTGTCCAACAGAAACAATGATTGCTGATATGATGACCAAACCACTTTCAACTATCAAACTAACAAAATTCCGAGAGGAGGCTGGAGTTCAAATTGAGGAAGGGTGTTAGAGTTAAATTTATACTGAACACAATTTGTACTTTGTCTAAATATTTTTATATTCACATGTATGCATTGAATTATTATTGGTAGACATTTGTACAATACAGAAATAATTTTTTTCAGTTGTCTAATAATAAAAGCTTCGTTGAAGATTGTTTTGTAAATTGCTCTAACGCGTACTCTAATAATTTCGAAGTGTTAGAAACGGAATGACGAAATAAGTATACCCGCATTCTATGGTGCAAGTAAAATGGCCGGGCCGAACTTTGGATACCCACCCCCTCGGGTATACATGTAAACCCCCATTGGTCACAGTCCGGTGAAAATTGGATAACTTATGCACCCAAATTCGGCACGGACATTGAGTGGTCTAATAAATATGAGTCACCGTTCAATTTTGTAGAACAAAATATTTGTCTTTTTGGCAGCCATATTAAAATATAAGCCGATCTGAACCATAAAGGACACGGATGTCGAAAACATAACATAAGTCGCTGCGTCAAATTTCAACGAAATCGGATTATAAATGCGCCTTTTATGGGGCCAAGCCTTTAAATCGAGAGATCGGTCTATATGGCAGCTATATATAGATGTCGAAGAGCATAACATAACTCACTGTTCTAAATTTCAGCAAAATTGGATAATAATTTTGGCTTTTATGGACCTAAGACTTTAAATCGGCGGATCAATCTATTTGGGTCTATATTAAGATAAAGCCCATCTTCGAACATAGACTGCCTATGGACAAAAAGAATCTGTGCAAAGATTCATCTACAATATATATCTTTTTTTGTAAAAAACTGTAGCGTGATTTTAGCTCTTTGTCCCATATTTCGGCGAAATCGGACAATAAATGCGCCTTTTATGGGCCCAAGACCCTATATCGAGAGGTCGGTCTATATGGCTGCTTTATCTAAATCTACACCAATCCGGCCAAATGGCAGAGAGTTGTCGAGTGGCCTAATCTACCTCACTGTCGCAAATTTCGGCGACATCGGACAACAAAAGCGCCTTTTATGGGCCCAAAACCTTAAATCGAGAGATCGGTCTATGCCATTCTAGAACGATCTGAGCTAAATTCAATAAGGATGTCGAAGGGCCTAACATTGCGAGTGACTGAATTGATTTCTAAAAGAAATCGGGCTTACAGTAGGTGGAAGAGGTTCAGGACTGAAAGACTCCATGACGAATATAGAACACTCAGGAATCAGGTTGTAAAGGAGATCCGGGAGAACAAGATGTCGTTCTATGGTGAAAGGTACAACTCTGCTGTCACTTGCAGGCAAAAATGGGGCGTGATCAGAGACATTGGTATCGGAATTGGAAAGAAGACTGGCGAAGATGCGAATCTTTCCAAACCCGAACTCGATGATATGAACCGGCAATTTTTGGCCATTAATGTACCGTTTGCGCAAGGTAATGTTTACTTGGGCGGATTGCAGACTGACGTGAATGGCATTGACGAGCAATTCAGATTTCGACTTGTTGATCAATGTGACGTTCTGGAGTCAATTTTGAGGATAAAATCCAATGCCACAGGTGTCGATGGTATTGACCCTAACTTTCTGAAACCAATATTACCGAATCTTTTACCATTTATTACACATATCTTTAACTATATACTTCTGTCATCGATCTTTCCCAGTGGCTGGAAGAGGGCAAAGGTTATTCCGGTACCTAAGTCCAATAATGATTTTAGACCAATTGCGATCTTGCCATTCTTGTCTAAGGCATTTGAGAATATTGTGTATGATCAGATAAATACATTTTTAAACAGGAATTTCCTTTTATCAGATAGGCAATCTGGGTTTCGTAAACGCCGTAGTTGTACGACTGCACTTATTGATGTAGTCGAAAATATTAGACGCAATATTAATGATAACCACGTAAGCTTTCTTGTCCTATTAGACCACTCTAAGGCATTCGATTCCGTGGATCACACGATATTGGCATCTAAACTTACAACCTTGTTTAATTTTGACGACACAGCAGTTCGGTTTATTGCATCATATCTGGACAGGCGCACACAGGCTGTTTACTCTAACGGTATGATGTCTGATTTCTTGGAGCTTACTCGTGGTATTCCTCAGGGTTCTGTGCTGGGACCACTATTATTTTCATTATATGTCAATGATATTGCAAGCATACCTGATGGATATGACATGCACATATACGCTGATGATGTGCAATTGTGTTTCTCTTGCAGGACGAGTGATACAAGGTCATATGTGGCGTGGATTAATTTGCAGTTAATTGCCATCAGTGATTGGGCAACCAAGAATGGCTTGAAGTTGAATCCTGATAAGACGAAGTGCATTGTTATCTCGAGAAAGTCTATAGATACATTGTCTTTGCCTAGGCTTGCCTTAGGTGACAAGACCATAGAGTATGTGCAGACTGCAAGGAATTTAGGGGTATTATTTGACAATACTCTGTCCTGGAATAGGCATATTGAGTTGGCTATAGGACAGATTTATGGTATGTTACGGACTCTTTGGTCTATTCACCAATATATTCCATTCAGTGTGCGTCACGCAATTGCTCATGCCTATTTACTACCTAAACTTTTGTATTGTTGTGAGATATACGCAGAATGTGACTACGTCCATAAGCGTAAATTAAAAGTAGTTTCGAATGACATTACACGATTTGTTTATAGTATCAGACGTGCGGATAGGATATCTAACACAAAGCACTGTCCAAGATTTTGGCGAAATCGCACAATAAATGCTCTATTTTTGGGCCCAAAACCTTATGTCGAGACATCGGTCTATACGGCAGCTATTGGTTGCCCAAAAAGTAATTGCGGATTTTTAAAAGAAAGTAAATGCATTTTTAATAACACTTAGAATGAACTTTAACCAAATATACTTTTTTTACACTTTTTTTCTAAAGCAAGCTAAAAGTAACAGCTGATAACTGACAGAAGAAAGAATGCAATTACAGAGTTACAAGCTGTGAAAAAATTTGTCAACGACGACTATATGAAAAATCCGCAATTACTTTTTGGGCATCCCAATATATCCAAATTTGGACTGATCTGGGCCAAATTGATGAGAAATGAATGTTAAGTGGCCTAACACAATTCACTGTCCTAAATTTCAGCATTATTTTATAATAATTTTGGCTTTCATGGGGTCTTAGACGAATATTTCGAGATGATACAAACGACTAGATTAGTATACCTCCAACCTATGGTGGTGGGTATAAAAACGAATTTGATATCCAATTGAAGACTCATAAGTTTGGAGAGCCCCACACCCTAACTACCCACGTGCTACTTTCAATACATGGAACCTACAGGGTGGCTGATGAAAGCCGCTACCAAAAAAAAATGTAATAACTTTTTTTCTATTTAATAATAATAATTTAATAATTAATTTAATTAATTAATTAATTAATTTAATTAATAATAATTTAATAATTAATTTAATAATTTAATTTAACATGAATAAAAGAAAAATGTATTCCATACACCGAAAAAAAAATGTAGCAATATTCATCATTGTAGCAATATTCATCAGCCACCCTGTATGTTGAAATCTAGTCAGATTTCAATTTTACATCTCTATTGAAATATTGAATAGAACCTTGTAAGATTTTCCAACGATAGGCCTAATTTGTAATTTGTGTCGGATGAAAGATATGTAGGACTAGGACTTCAAATAAAATATTTCACGATCGATGCAAGATTGTAGCTTCTATAGCCTTTGAAGGCCATATCGTGCTCATGCATTTGGACGTCAAATAGAACATCTCATGCTAAAATTGGTTAAGATCGGATCAAAATTGTGCTTTTTACATTCTTAAAAGGCCATATCGGCTGAAAGATATAAATGGGAGCTATTGGGTTGCCCAAAAAGTAATTGCGGATTTTTCATATAGTCGGCGTTGACAAATTTTTTCACAGCTTGTGACTCTGTAATTGCATTCTTTCTTCTGTCAGTTATCAGCTGTTACTTTTAGCTTGCTTTAGAAAAAAAGTGTAAGAAAAGTAAATTTGATTAAAGTTCATTCTAAGTTTTATTAAAAATGCATTTACTTTCTTTTAAAAAAATCCGCAATTACTTTTTGGGCAACCCAATATATCTAGGTCTGGCCCGATTTTTTCGAAAATCAATAGCATTCGTCCTTGGACCTAAAAAAGGACTTGTGACAATCGGACAACAAGTGCAACAACAGACAGACGGACATAGCTAAATCGAATCAGCAAGTGATTCTAAGTCAATCGGTATACTTATCAATGGGTCTAGCCCTTCTTCTTCTTAGCGTTGCAAACAAATGCACAGAGTTATAAAACCCTGTACCTCAGTGGTGGTGTAGGGTATACAAATATTTCTTTTTAATCACAATACCTTCTCCATTTCTTTTTGGGGCCCCTTCGCCAGAATACAGAATCGACGAAGTTATCAAACTAAAATTCTTTGGCGCGAGTCAGACTATATCTCTTAGCTTTGATGTCTCTCTGACTGCCTTCGTTACATCACCACTTCCTCCTCCCGTGACAATTCCAAAAAGTTTAGTTTAAGACACTTTTGTCTTCGGAATCGATTACGATTGTGAGTGGCTTCCAGATTTTGGGGCTTTTATATGAACATTAAGGTGGGCCAATTGCTAGGACCAAAAAACGGTTGGCAAAATCGTAATCTGCTACAAGTTTAAAGTAATTTTACGGGGTTTTTACAAAAAAAAAAAAAAACGTTTGTGCGCCAAAACAAAACGAACTTCCAAGTTTTTTGTAAAAACATGAAAATTCTATTTCGATACACTATCACACAGGTTGTTTGGACAAAACAAGACAATTATCCTCCGTACATTGGAGTTTTGAATACTCTCTAGCTGCCCAAACTCTTTAAAAAGGATACCCAAAAATATTGCGTTAAATCAGAAATATCTTCCACTTGATAAATGGTATTTTAGTAATTTATTTGGCAAAGGCTCATCGCACTAAATTATTGTTGCCTTTTTGTGCAAAATGCTATCAAAATATTGAACCTCATTCACACCACGGGGGTTCTATTTGTCGACAAATCTCACAACCAAACAGGCAACAAGTTGTGGACCACATGTGGTGCAACTGATTTATAAGGGGGCGATGGAATATGAGAAACACAAAAGAGTAATGGAAGCTGCATGACTGACAGCCTAACAAAAAGATCGATCACAGAGAAGGTTGTCAACGGATCAACAACATCATCATCACCATCTTTTAAGAAAACTTAATTATCATATACAAAGTGATGATTATCAACATACCTCATCCCCCTCACCCTTGTCCTCCACGACATCATTGTCGTCATCGTATCATTATCATATTCATAATCGCCTCTTCAATGTCAAGTGGTACAACAAGAATATGCGCATATCACCCCACCCCTTAAAGCCTATTGACGAAAACAAAATGGGCTGGGGGGGGGGGGGGGGAAGCAAGAACTGCTGCTGCCTGCATCTGCGGCTTTATGTCACTCATAATCGTTTATGATACATTTGCCCAAAAGATATCAAACGAGAATAAAAACTTATCAAGGGTATTAATTTTTTTCAAAAATTCAAATAAATGAACATTTTAAGGGCAACACCCATGCCAATGCTCAAAGCAATGGGTGGGAGAGTTGCCTTTGGTTGGGCAAGGGGTGTGTAACGAATCCACCTTCAGTTTAATTGTCACATAAAAATTGTCATGGAATTATTTATTCTTCTTTTTTTGGGCGCAAAGGATTTACAAATTATTTTGGGCAACAAAATGTCATAGGGGTTCTTCAAATGCAGTGTGAGTAAGAGCAACAGCACCCATCTCAGAGGGATGAAATTCCTACATGGAGTGTCGCCAACATTATTTGCCGATAAATCGTGGCCAAGTTCTATTGTGGGAAAATAGTTGTAAAACACAAGTGGTGGTACTTCAAGTCTGCCAGGGGGTCTGGGAAAGGGTAATTAATTGTATTTTTATTTCGTATGCCTTACACCTCCTCCTCTAAAATTTAGATTTAAGAATGCAGCAATCATATCATTGATAGATAATTCTCTAGCAAAGAGGCTTAGCAAAGTTATTTTGCATATTTATATAGGAAAACTAATGTGATGTGTCAAATTTTACAGAATTATCTTGACAGCATCTTGAAGGAGGACCATAAAGAAAAGGAACAAGTAAAAAAAAGGCATTAAGTTCGACCGGGCTGAACTTTGGATATCCACCACCTCGGTGGGTACATGTATATAAAGGGTGATTTTTTAGCAATTATCTTTTTGACAACACTGGTTTGAACAGCTCACACACGTTTCGTGTTTCACAGACAAACATCTTCAGTTTGATCTATAATTTAACCATGAATCGTCCCCTCCCCCTTACCATTATTTTCAGAAACGCCAGATCTCGGAGATGGGCGGTGCGATTTAAGCGAAATTTTGTGTGCTCTCAAATAGTACCCTAAAAATAAAAATTTTATATCCAAATTTCGGATGGGGTACCTAGGAGGGCTGCCCCACCCTAAAACCTACCAAACATATATTTAGGCCAATCACGACAATATGGGACTCAAATGAAAGGTATTTAGGATAAGAAAACGTATCTGATATCCAATTGTCAGACCAAGTGCTAGGGGGACCACCCCAACCCCCAAAACACACCTTAATCGGACATGGCAACATGGGACTCAAATGAAAGGTATTTGCGAGTAGAATACGAATCCGATATCCAAATGTGGGACCACGTTTCTGGGGGTCCACCCCTTTCCCAAAACTCCACCCATGGTTGTTGAAGGTACTAACATAGTAACACAGCATTATGTGAACAAATTTTACTCTAGTCTCAAAGAAATCACAAGGAAGTATAGGGTGATTTTTTTGAGGTTAGGATTTTCATGCATTAGTATTTGACAGATCACGTGGGATTTCAGACATGGTGTCAAAGAGAAAGATGCTCAGTATGCTTTGACATTTCATCATGAATAGACTTACTAACGAGCAACGCTTGCAAATCATTGAATTTTATTACCAAAATCAGTGTTCGGTTCAAAATGTGTTCATTCACCGTAACGTTGCGTCCAACAGCATCTTTGAAAAAATACGGTCCAATGATTCCACCAGCGTACAAACCACACCAAACAGTGCATTTTTCGCGATGCATGGGCAGTTCTTGAACGGCTTCTGGTTGCTCTTCACTCCAAATGCGGCAATTTTGCTTATTTACGTAGCCATTCAACCAGAAATGAGCCTCATCGCTGAACAAAATTTTTCAAAATTTGAACACATTTCGAACCGAACACTGATTTTGGTAATAAAATTCAATGATTTGCAAGCGTTGCTCGTTAGTAAGTCTATTCATGATGAAATGTCAAAGCATACTGAGCATCTTTCTCTTTGACACCATGTCTGAAATCCCACGTGATCTGTCAAATACTAATGCATGAAAATCCTAACCTCAAAAAAATCACCCTATACAATGCTTTATTAGATGCTTCGGGGTGTTGCAAAAAGGATGACTATTTTAGTATACCTCTCATTCAATGCTGGTGGTTTTAGAAACATTGATTTTGAGACCATACTTATTGTAGATAGGAGACCATGCCAAACAAAACAAGTGAAAACAAGTAAAAGCGTGCTAAGTTCGGCCGGGCCGAATCTTATATACCCTCCACCATGGATCGCATTTGTTGAGTCTTTTCCCGGCATCTCTTCTTAGGCAAAAAAAATGGATATAAGAAATGATTTGCTCTGCTATTAGCGCGATATCAAGATATGGTCCGGTTTGGACGTCAATTAAATTATATGTTGGAGACCTGTGTAAAATGTCAGCCAATTCGAATAAGAATTGCGCCCTTTGTGGGCTCAAGAAGTAAAATAGAGAGATCGATTTCTATGGGAGCTGTATCGGCCTATAGACCAATTCAGACCATAATAAACACGTATGTTAATGGTCATGAGAGAATCCGTCGTACAAAATTTCAGGCAAATCGGATAAGAATTGCGCCCTCTAGAAGCTCAAGAAGCCAAGACCCAGCTATATAAGGTTATGGACCGATTTGAACTATACTTGGCACAATTGTTGGATATAATAACAAAACACGTCGTGCAAAATTTCATTCCAATCGGATAAGAATTGCGCACTCTAGAGGCTCAAGAAGTCAAGACCCAAGATCGGTTTATATGGCAGCTATATCAGGTTATGAACCGATTTGAGCCATACTTGGCACAGTTGATATGGCCCCAGTTGATATGACCCAAGATCGGTTGATATGGCCCATTTACAATACCAACCGACCTACACTAATAAGAAGTATTTGTGCAAAATTTCAAGCGGCTAGCTTTACTCCTTCGGAAGTTAGCGTGCTTTCGACAGACAGACGGACGGACGGACGGACGGACGGACGGACGGACGGACGGACGGACGGACGGACAGACGGACGGACATGGCTAGATCGACATAAAATTTCACGACGATCAAGAATATATATACTTTATGGGGTCTCAGACGAATATTTCGAGTAGTTACAATCAGAATGACGAAATTAGTATATGGTGGAGGGTATAAAAATTTCTTGTCAGACAGAAAGCCATCAAAAATAGGTAAAACGTATTTCTCTGTAGTCGGAACATGAAGTTTCTCTTGTTTCTTGTGCCTTGGTTTTAGTGTTCTAAGTTTCATTCAAATTTATTCGCATAGAGTCATAGGAAAGCTTTTACTTTCACATTTTAAAAGTTTTTATATCTTGATGCTTAACTCCTGTCTTGTTTCTGTCTTTTTAGCAGCATGGATAATTTACACGATGTGACCTTCTTTCCCTTTGAAGAACCTGAAGATGCATTGCGCAGCCTGCTGACCAGATGGAATCTTCTACATTTATTTGATAGTCTAAGAAGTAAGTACACGCAAAGAAAATTGTTTCTGAAAAATGTTGGACTTTGTTAACGATAAAACGGACATATTTTTTTTGCGGTCAATTCTTCCTAAAGTTTGTGACAAATTTTACTCTGACATTACTTTTCATTCGTGATATATGGAACATGTTATTCGGGATTTTAATGTCATGCTTGTGTATACTTGTATACCCATCACCATACGATAGGAGTATGTATACTAATCTACTAATTCTGTTGGCATCGTCTCGAAATATTGACCTGTGACCCCTCTAAAATGTATATATTTTCGGGATCGTCTCGACATTCTGGGTCGATCGTGTAAACGTGTAAAGCTAGCCGCATGAAATTTTGCAAAGATACATAATATTGATGTCGGGGATTGCACTTGGCACATATCGGTTTAGATTAAGATATAGCTCCCATCTAAACCGATCTCCCGATTTGAATTGGTGAGTCCCTGGAAGACGAAATTTTTGTCCGATTTGGTTGAAATTTTGCACGTATTGGGTTGCCCAAAAAGTAATTGCGGTTTTTTTAAAAGAGAGTAAATGCATTTTTAATAAAGCTTAGAATGAACTTTAATCAAATATACTTTTTTACACTTTTTTTCTAAAGCAAGCTAAAAGTAACAGCTGATAACTGACAGAAGAAAGAATGCAATTACAGAGTCACAAGCTGTGAAAAAATTTGTCAAAGTCGACTTATGAAAAATCCGCAATTACTTTTTGGACAACCCTAGTTTTCGGTTATGATTTTCAATAACTACGGTCAAAAGTGGCCTGATATGGCTCCCATATAAACCGTTTTCCCGATTTGACTTCTTGAGCCCTGAAGCCACAAATTTGGTCCGATTAGGCTAAAATTTTGATGCTAGTGTTCTGCTATGACTTCCAACAACTGTGCCGAAATCAGTCTATAACCTCATTTAGCTCCTATGCTCAGTTTATAGGAGCATAGGAGCTATATATCGGATCTTGACTTCTTGAGCCCCTGAAGGGCGCAATTACTATCTGATGTGGTTGAAATTTAGCATTAAGTTTTTTGGTACAGCTTTCAACAACTGTACCAAGTACGGTCCAAATCAGTCAATAATCTCATATAGCTCCTATGTAAACCGGTCTCTTAATATCCTTGTTTCGTTCCTAGAATTTTTTATTTTTTCTGGTTCAACTTAAATTTCGTATGTAGAGGAAAAGTATGCCCATCAACTAAATTTAGTTTGTATAAATTTTTGTTGGAATCAATGGTGGTGGGTTCCCAAGATTCGGTCCGGCCGAACTTGGCACTCTTTTACTTGTTAATTTTAAAACCACTAAGGAAAGGTCAAATTCGGGCGATGTAATACCCTGTACCTACCCTTTAAGTACAAATTGGGATCTATCCCTTGATCCGAACCAATTTTGATGGATCTCAGCGGCAAATATGTATAAACTGTAATAACTACGGTTGACAGATGACAACATTGTTACAAATTACCTAAAATGTGACAACATATGTCTATTTTGGAGCATTAGACTAGCCACCTAAGAAATGTTTGCTATTGGCGTGCATGCGATTAAATCCAATCTGTTGTCTGGCAATTTCTTTTCCTTTTCAGTAATCAATAAAAATCCCTCAATTCTTGCGATATTCATTCCCTTGGCCAAATAAGTTAGACTCTTTCCCCCTTTGGCAATAAATAATAAGGAAAAATAATAAGTTCATTGATCGGCCATACCAGGCACACAAAATAAATAAAAAGTTTTAGGTTTAACAACAAAAGGAAAATCGTTTTACCTAAGTCAAAAATTGTTAAAGGGTTTGTAGCTGCGTTTATGGCTGATATTTGATATCTTGGAGCGAAATGTTACTCGGTTACAACAAAAGAAAAATTTCGTTGTAAAAGTATTTTCTTTATCTTTAAAAAGTTCCAAACGTTTTATTATTTTGCGTGTAGAAGCTTGCAATTTCACCTTTTTACAGAAAAAGAATTGCTCATACATTAAGTGTCCTTTTTATCCTACCTCTTCTTCCAGACGAGAACATGACCATAGATGTGTTAAAAATCATGAACAATGAAGAACTTAAAGAGTTGACCAGCAATTGGAAAATGGGAGATCGTGTTCTCTTCAATTATCATTTTGAACGTTGGCGCGAGGAAATTAATTTGCCCATAACTGTTAGGAAACATTTTACATCCTTTGGTGAGCAATTGTCCAGTGTGCTGCCTGTGGATTCAGGAGAATTAGTGCTGGGCAATGTGGCCACTTCTTTGAATAATCTTACACCACGCTCCACGGGATCTCGTTCGCCCAGCAATAGATCCTTGCACTCAGTGGATATTTCCCCCGAAACCACCGAAAAGAATCGGGTAACTGTAGCCGAGATTTTGGCCAATCATCGTAATGGCCAGCGCATTATAGAGGCCTACAAAAAACATCAGCGCCTTAATGAGGAACAACGAAATCTGGTGATAACCATGATTGGTAGTTATTTCGATCAAAGAAACTATCACATGTCCTTGCAAACCAGTTACCGCTTGGAAAAGGAAATTTTGGCCATGTTTCCCAGTGAAAAGGTGGAATTCTATCGCACCGAAAGGCGAGGTAGAATTTATACCAAATATCAAAATATTAAAAAGTCCTCGAAAGTATTCTCAGATGATGAGGGAGACGAGGCGACGGGAGGAATGGGTCCGAAATCACCGAAAATACAAAAAGTCGGTAAGTAGAAGAAAGGTATGTCTGCGAAAAGAATTGGAATAATAAAACAAGTAAAAAAGCGTTAAGTTCGCCCGGGCCGAACTTTGGATACCAACCCCCTCGGGTATATATGTAAACAACCTTTCGTCATAATTCGGTCCGATTTGGACCAAATTGGCCACGGACATTTAGTGGTATAACAAGTACAAGCCATTCTCAATTTTGAAACAAAATATTTGTCTTTTTGATAGCAATATCCAAACATAAACCGATCTGGATATGGATTTGGATGTCGAAAACCCTTACATAAGAGACAGTGTCAAATTTCAGCGAAATCTGATTATAAATGCGCCTTTTATGGGACCAAGCCTTAAAATCGCGAGATCGGTCTATATGGCAGCTATATCCAAATCTTAACCGATTTGGGCCAAATTAAAGAGGGATATTGAAGGGCCTTACACAACTCACCATCCCAAATTTCGGCAAAATCGGACAATAAATGCGTCTTGTATGGCCCAAGACCTTAAATCAAGAGATCGGTCTACATGGCAGCTATATTCAAATCTGGATCGATGTGGGCCAAACTCGAGTGGCCTAACATAACTCACTGTCCCAAATTTCACCAAATCGGTCAAAAAATGCACCTTTTACGGGCCCAAACCTCAAATCGGTGAAAAAGTCTAAATGGGGGCCATATCAAGATAAGTCCGATATAGCCCATCTCAATATCTCAATTTTTAAAGACTGCAGAGTGATTTAAACAGAGTAAATGTAAACAAGTAAAAGCGTGCCAAGTTCGGCCGGGCCGAATCTTATATACCCTCCACCATGGATCGCATTTGTCGAGTTCTTTTCCCGGCATCTCTTCTTAAGCAAAAAAGGATATAAGGAAAGATTTGCTCTGCTATTAGAGCGATATCAAGATATGGTCCGGTTTGGACCAGAATAAAATTATATGTTGGAGACCTGTGTAAAATGTCAGCCAATTCGAATAAGAATTGCGCCCTTTGGGGGCTCAAGAAGTAAAAAAGAGAGATCGATTTATATGGGAGCTGTATCGGGCTATAGACCGATTCAGACCATAACAAACTATATCTAAATCTGATCCGTTATGGCCCATTTGCAATCCCCAAAGACCTCTATTGTGATTTCGATAGACGGACGGGTTATCCCCTTCTAATTCTGGCGACATTTGGCAGGTACTATGCCATGTAAAAACTTCTTCTCACAAGAGGCTATAAAAAGGAGGCCCCTTATCATTGAGCTTAAACTTGAATCGGTCTGCACTCATTGATATGCGCCCCTATTCCTTAGTGGAATGTTCATGGGCAAATTTGCATTTGCACCAGAATTTGCAGTCTGATTTGAGATTAGATTTTCTATTTGTTTCCTTATGGAATGTTTGGATTCACCATATCACTTATCACGCAAAAAGCTTAAATAAGAAATATCAGCGCTCTAAAGCGACCTTTGAGCTCCCGTAAAAATGTAGTCCACACTCAGCCTTGTAAGACTTCTCTACGAAGAGATATCGCGAGTTTTAGGCAGGGTGTTAAAATTCTCCGGGTTTGGCTATGGATATGAGGGCCCTATTTATAGAAGCATAAACTTATATCGGACACCACTTACTTACAAAAAATATTGGGGTCATAGTAGAAGTCATTGCGCAAACTTCAGTCGAATTGGGTAAGAATTGCGCTCTCTATGAGCTCAAGAAGTATATTCCGTAGATCGGTTTGTATGGGAGCTGTATTATGAACTGATTCTGACCATACTTGGCACGAATTTTGGAGGTCATTGTAGAAGTCAGGGAGCAAACTTCTGGCGAATTGGTAGGAATTGCGCACTCTCGTCGCTATAATATCATAACGACGGATCGCTTTTTATGGGGCTATATCTTAATCTGAACCGATATGGCCCATTTAAAATCCTAAGTGACCTACACCAATAAGAAGTACTTGTGAAAATTTTCAATTTTATAGTTTCAGCCGATCGACCGGAGAAACGAATTGACGGACGCACGGGCTGACGGATGAAAGAAATTGGCTAGATCGACTCAGAATGAAAAACATTAAAATATGTTTACACTTTATAGGGTCGCAGATAAATATTTCGAGGTGTTACAAATGAAATGACTAGATTAGTATTTGCCAGAAAAATTCGATTTGAAAAACATGTTTTTTCAGTGGGCCAGGTGGATTTTTCTGTGCGATTGTATATGCACCCATGAACATATCTAAAAAAATCTTTCCTTCTCTTCCAAGAAGAAAAATCCTATACAAAATCTATAATATTCAGAAAACGATCTTACACTCCTTTAATTTGCTGTTCTTTTTTTTCTAACTGTAGTACCTGAACAGGATGCTTCTGCCTGGGTCCACACTCTGAAATATGCCAATTTGACCTGCGTGGAATTCGATATTACTTGGCAAGCTTGCAGCAATTATCGCATCAATCAAATTTTCAATGAATGTAAAAATATCACCGAAATTTTAAACAAATGGCCACAATATCTGAGACCACAGGGACACAAATTGGTATGTACTACAGCTCAGAAAAAAAATCATTAGAAAACAGAACTTGGAAAATGTTTTTATAAAACTACAAATTTGTTTAAAAGAACAAGGAATATTATTTTAACCACTTTTTTCGTTATAAATAAATTTTTGCAAACTTTTATAATTAAAAAGTTTTGCAAAGTTTTTAAATTCCAAAAATTTTTGCAAAATTTTAATAAAATTTTAAGGGAAATAAAAAAACCTTTTTTGGTTTGTTCGGCTCGAGGTCATGAAAAAAATTGGTAACAACTGATGTTATTGTTTTTGAAAATTGTTTTATTATTGAAAAATCCAATATTTGGAAAACCAACAGTTTTCTTCCTCAGGGAATTTCACTGAAATTTTTATACATTTATACATTATATACAAAACACAAACCAAATATTTTTCTTTTTCATTAATTACATTATTCTTAACAATATCAAACGACTTTCTTCTAAGAATGTAAAACTTATACTAAAGCTCTCTCTCTCTCTCTCTCCCTCTCTGTTGCCTATACTTATGTATCAAACTCCTTTAAATTTATGCACAGTGGGAGGACAGACGAAAGGACGAACGGTATAACGGACGGTAGGAAGAACCATAGGACGGACGGTAGGACTATCAAACGGAGCGAAGAACAGACGGCATGACGGACGTTAGAATGGACAGATGGATGGTAGGTCGGACGGTAGGGTAGACGGAATGAAAGACGGTAGGAAGAATCACAGGACGGACAGTAGGACTAAGGAACGGGGGGATGGAAAATGGTAGAATGGATAGAAAGACGGATGGTAGGACAGACGGTGGGGTGGACGGTTTGACGAACCACGGACTAACAAACCGAGGGATGGACAGATGGTATAATAAACGGTAAGACAGATGGTACGGTGGTCGGAAGGTAGAACAGACGGTAGGGTGGACGGTAGACGGACGGTTGGACGAACCACAGGGGATGGAAAGACGGTAGGATTGATGGAAGGGCGGACGGTAGGATGAAAAAACAGTCGGAAAGACAGATGCACGGAAGGACAGAGGGACGGACGGGTGGAAGGACAACAGATATACAGACAGACGGAGATGGCTTCACCGATTGTGGAGAGTTTCCAATCAATCGGTACCCTAACAACGACTCAATCCCCACCCCATATTGGGTTACAGACAAATTCACCAAGTAATAACAAGTAAAAGCGTGCTGAATTCGGCCGGGCCGAATCTTATATACCCTCCACCATGGATCGCATTTGTCGAGTTCTTTTCCCGGCATCTCTTCTTAGGCAAAAAAAGGATATAAGAAAAGATTTGCTCTGCTATTAGAGCGATATAAAGATGTGGTCCGGTTTTGACTACAATTAAATTATATGTTGGAGACCTGTGTAAAATGTCAGCCAATTCGAATAAGAATTGCGTTCTTTGTGAGCTCAAAAAGTAAAATAGAGAGATCGATTTATATGGGAGCTGTATCGGGCTATGGACCGATTCAGACCATAATAAACACGTATGTTGATAGTCATGAAAGTATCCGTCGTACAAAATTTCAGGCAAATCGGATAATAGTTGCGATCTCTAGAGGCTCAAACAGAAAGTAACACTAACAAGTAAAAGCGTGCTAAGTTCGGCCGGGCCGAATCTTATATACCTCCACCATGGATCGCATTTGTCGAGTTCTTTTCCCGGCATCTCTTCTTAGGCAAAAAAGGATATAAGAAAAGATTTGCATTGTTATTAGAGCGATATCAAGATATGGTCCGGTTCGGCCCACAATTAAATTATGTGTTGGAGACCTGTGTAAAATTTCAGCCAATTCGAAAAGAATTGCGCTCATTGGGGGCTCAAGAAGTAAAATAGAGAGAACGATTTATATGGGAGCTGTATCGGGCAATAGACCGATTCAGACCATAATAAACACGTTTGTTGATGGTCATGAGAGGATCCGTCGTAAAAAATTTCAGGCATATCGGATAATAATTGCGAC